>NC_056732.1:204665505-204860945 GCF_019279795.1 Protopterus annectens | reverse complement strand
TTTCAAATGTGGACAGCCTCTTTACACACAACAATTCAGTCGGAGGTCTTTTCACTCAAGAAGAACCATTTAGGCAAATTCTCCTGCGCAGATGTCTAACCACCCATGCACTCTGACCTGTAGCTTACCAAGGGAATTCCGGCTAAGAAGGACCACAATGTCAAATAAGTTGTTAAAACCAGACTGTAGAAATCAGTAGGCTTTTCTAAGTGACAGTCAATAACACAGGAAGCTCGGGTTCTAACGTTTTAGTAGTGTACACAGGCAGGCAGTAAACTATACAGTCCAAGTATGAGAGTTTTGTCTGACTCTATACAGTAAGCAATTTCTTTATATAGTGTTTACAATCAGCTTTTGCCCACCTTACTGATGTGGTCAGTCACAGGGCATTTCCATCACTATGGTCCGCAATATTCTATTCATACGAGGATGCTGAGGTCATGCTTTTAAAATGTTTTCCCATGAGAATAACACAGCCTTGCAAGGCACCTGGTCAATTACAGTGTCCTTCTGTAATTGTTGCTGTTTCAAGGACCCTGGACTGTTCCGATACAATAGTCAGTTCATTTCTTAATACGTTCCTTTGTCTCTCTGGTAAGGAGTTGTACTCTATCTTCGATAGAGCTCACAAGGCCATCCTCCTCAGGGGAAGTGAGGATGTTATACATGTACATACATTTATTTTTCTGTAACCCAGCAGATAATTAATGCTGAGAGACATAAGCCTGCTGAACTGGTTACTGCCAGGGTCAGAGTTCGATCACACTGCAGCTAAGCTTCACCAATTACATGCATGATCATTTCTACTGCCATATTGTACAGTACAATTCAATGCATTATATAGTATTTTGCTTCTAAACTGGCACTTCATATGTGTTTCTATATATATTTTTCTAACAACATCCATCCGGCCATATGCATGTTGTTCCGTCCTTTACCTTGACCGTGGGTGTTTGGCCGTCCAGCAACACTACTCTCCACATGTGATGTCCCACCTTCCCCTTCTGTGCTTGTGGCACCCTGTTAGGACGTCCTGTTTGGTAGGCACATGTTCCGCTATATGTGTTTGACTTGTCTGCATAGCTAATCATCGGTGCGGTGGTTCAACATCCCGACTTGTCCACATGTGTACAGTTATGTGCACCGTGGCGTGTGCAAACCTATAGGGTTTGAGCGGGTACATACCACATGCGGGATGTACACATTCTGCAGACACATTCACATGCAGCCATTTCCATATCTGTACCTGAGGTGGGTTGGTGACATGTGGGGTACATATTTGCCCGCGTGGCACTGCCTAAAACAATACTTCTTAACACATTTCAGGTATGCCCATTGTGTGTAGGTGTGTAGCTGCACAAGGCTGCTAGCTGGTTTGGGTGCACAGGCGTACATGGGTGGGACTTACATGCTACAATGGGGCTATTGTGTATTACATTTGCATGCATGGGTTCTGCTTCTGGATATTACGCTTAGACATACGCCGTCCTGTGTATGCGACGAACACGTTGCTGGGTGTGGGACATGTTGCTATGCACATGTTTGCCTGTGTTTAGGGTATCTTGGTTCCTTCCTGTTGTTATGTCGACACAGCTACCCGGCTGTGTACTCTCACTACTGCTTGTGACCATTATGGTTGACACCTTTTCCAATGCCCATAGTGGGACATCTTTTGTGGAAACATCGGATATTGCAGGACAACACATACCCACAGCAAGTGGAGTTGACAGAACTTCACTTTTTTGCCATAATATATGCTTATTCTGGTAGCATTTGGGTTCCTTATTCGGTTAATTATGTCATGTATGTGTTTCATATACAAAATATATGTTTTATGCTACTATTACAGGTATATTGAGGGAATATTTTTGCCCGGAAATCTCAGGTCATTTGCCATTTTTCGATTTTTGGCGGGACACAACTGTCCAATGAGGGACTGTCCATAGCAAAGTGGGACAGCTGGTAACCCTGGTGACCATGCCCATGTCGCTACTGGGGTTGCCACCTTTTCCAATGGCCAAGGTGGGACATTTTCGGGACTCACATCAGATTTTACAGGCCAACACATACCCACGGTCACTACATAGCATAGAACTTCACTTGTTTGCCTAAATAAAAGTTTATTGTTGTAGCAGTTTGGTTGCTTATTCTGTTTCTTGTGACATTTAGGTATTTTAGTTATGGAAATAACCATTTCATGCAACCATTACATTAAATACGGGATATAATTATGTCCTACAATCTTGGCACATTTGCCGTTTTTAACATTTTTTATCGGGACACAACTGCCCATAGAGGGACTGCCCCTCGCAAAGTGGGACAGGTGGTAACCTTAGTCGCTACTCCTATGTCAGTGCGGCGCGCTGACATGCTGCGGGACACCTTCTCTGGGTATGCCCACTGACGGTGCATTGCGGGACGAACACGGTGTTACGCGTATCCTTTGTTCCTTGGACGGGTACACTTAGGGCTTCGTGGGTTGTGTTTGCTTCTCCGTTTTGTTGGGACGGGTACTATGTTGCATACTCTACGTGCGTTTCATTCTGCACGGGCCCTGGCTGCTGCCATTACTATTATGGGCGGACCGTGGCAGTCAGCACATTAGGTTGCTCATCGCCTGCCGGCTTAGCCACGCCTCTGGAGGCATCCTACTTGGGCTCGCTCACGTACACTACGCACGTGTCTGTGGTTGCGGCGCGCTCTCATTACTATGCATATGGCGCTACTACGCCGACTATTCACTGCACCGCCGGCGCAGGCCTTACACCGCCCTTGCGCCGAGCTTCATGAATCCCGGGGATAGTGTTTTATTTTAATTTTATTCTTTAATTTTAACATGTTTCATTCAAATATGAATGGGTTTCATTTATTGATTTCTTTAGGCACTGTTAATTTTTTCTGGGTGGATGAGAGTTGTGTGTATGTATTTTGTGTCTGGAATGTTTGAAGTCATAGTTTATACTGACATGAATGAGTAGCATGGTTTATATTTCATTTTAGGTTTTATTTTGTTTTACTTTGTTGTTACTAGGAGAAGTGTTGGTTTGAGCTGAGTAGAGTTTATTTTAAGAGGAATAACATATTTAGGGTGTATGTTTACATTTTTGTGTTTTGAATGTGCAAGGTATATATTATCAACTCATGCATCATCAGTCATCGGCTCATGCTGTGTCAATCCACTGAAATGGCTAAGAAGGAATTACCCTCCGTGCAACACCCTTGCTAAACACCATCTTCCAAGGTTTGCTGCGGTAAGTTTGCTGATGCATTTTCAACATGCCGTTGTGCGATACTTTGCATTATATCTATATATATCCATATAGCTAAAGCAAAAAAAAAAAAAAAAAAAATATATATATATATATATATATATATATATATATATATATATATATATATATATATTATACACACACACACACACACACACAGATATATAGCTATAATATGTATTTATAATATATATGTGTGTATATATATATATATATATATATATATATATATATATATATATGTATACACACACAAACAAGAAGGTGTACAAAGCTACCACCCACTTCAATACTCATCTATAACAGTCTATAAATACCGAATTTAAAAAAAAACAGCACCTTACTACTCAGATATTACAATTTATTTAGGAGAGCACCACCAAAATCACATCAGCAAACCAAGTTTCTCTCAGGAAAAGGGGCTTCATCAGTGCGCACAGATCATTAATTCAAGCCAGAAATTAAATAGAAGACGGAGGGAAATTGACTTAAACAAGGTAAATACTTAAGAGGACAGCTGTTCCATTACACAAATTAATCAGAAAAATGCTAACATTCTTAGGAACTAAAAGAACTGTTAATATATCATCTTCCATTGTAATAATATATTTATAAAGTTAAACAAAGCTAAATAAAAAAAATACTGATTATGTCTCTTCTCAATATATATATATATACATATATATATATAAGACACCCAACCAAGTCATAGCCAGCTATAGACCCCCCTCCATGACTCAGGACACCTACTCTTCCTACCTGGTCCAACTTGAGACCATCAAGGTACCCCGTAGCAATCTGATCCTTGGTGACTTCAACTACCCCACCATAAACTGGGTGAACTATTCCTGCTCTAATGCACTCACCCAACGATTCTTTGATTTCATCAATTCTAATTCGCTAGACAAGCTTGTATCATCCCCCACAAGGACAGATAGCATTCTAGACTTGGTTCGCACCAACATGGGTGACTGCTGCACCACCCTCATAGTAAGTTCTTTGCTGGTGAGATCAGATGATTGGTCTGTCTCATTTGAAGTGCCTATCTCATCCAATCCCCCACTTGGCTAAAAAACTTCTCAAAAACTGACTACAACCTTCTAAGGGAGGGTATCAGTAGCTTCCCACCACTGCCCCCCCCCTCAGAGGATGCAGACAAATATGCTGAACAGTATGCCAATGCAGTATACAAGCACCTATACAACTTCATGGACTCAGCCATACCCAACAGAACTAAAACCTGCTCCTCAAGGAAACAAAAACCTGTCTGGTGGACATCCTCTATCAACAACCCTTACAGTAAAAGAAAGAAACTCTTGTCCAAGGGTTAAAAGGACAAATTCCTAATTGGAAAAACTCCCTCCTTAGCCTCAAGAAGCAAATTAGATCACTACTGAAAACCTCCAAAGCCGATTATGAAATCGAAACTATCCTCTGAAACAAAGCCTTTTTCAGTTACATCAGAAACCTCCATGGCAAAGCACAGGTTTTTTTCCGAATTAGTTCTTAACGGTGCCACTTACACTGATCCTGTTGACTTAGCGAACCTGGCAGCAGATAGGTTCAGAGCACACTTCATCCCCCTGTTCCTCCCTAAAGGCACATTTGACGTCCCCGATACTTGCCCCGCACCTCACATCTCTGTAGATCAAGTCTTAAAGGCCCAGAGCACAGCTTCCATGGGACCTGATAGTATCCCAAGCTGTATTCTGCAGCAACGTCTCCATCAAGAACTAGCCTCACTATTGAGCACCCTATTCAACCATAGCCTAAGTACAGACTTCATTCCAGCAGCGTTGAGAACTGCCATTGTCATCCATTTGCACAAAGGTGGTGCCACTACTGACTCTAGTAACTATCACCCATTAGCTTGACGAGTCTGATCTGTAAGGCCATGAAGCGTATTATTATGGACCTCATAACAAGGACAAAGGCATTCTCCAAGTCCTTGACCCCACCCAGTTCAGATTCGTCAAGGGCAGATCTTGCCTGTTGAACCTGGTTGACTTTTTTGAGACTGTCACCAAGTTACTGGATGAGGGAAAGTCACTACACACACCTTACCTTGACTTGGCCAAAGCCTTTGATGCAATTCCCCACTTGGGCATCATCGAAAAGCTGGTGTAAATCTGTATCTCATCAGGTGAGTGGCCAACTGACTCACTGATAGGGCCCACAAGGTCAAAATAGGTGCCACTACCTCTGATTGCAGACCTGTCAATAGTGATGTCCCCCAGGGATCTGTTCTGGGACCCCTATTATTTGGCATCTACTTCTCAGAGGCCCAGGCAAAGACAAAAGGCCTGTGGCTAACCAAGTCTGCAGACGACTGTAAGTTGGGTGCTGTCATTGACTCCCCAAATGATGTTAACATACTTCAGGAGGGTCTCACAGCAACAAATGACTGGTGCCGAAGTCATGGCCTTAAGTTAAATGCAAAAAAATGTATTATTATACCATTTGGCAAAAACAAGGCCTCTATCGATTACCATATTAGCGGAAACCCACTAAGCATACAACCTGTGGTGAGAGACCTGGGTACACAAGTTGACAACAATCTCACATTTGCCCATCATGTAGCGGCAGTGGTCAGAAAAGCCTTTTACTTGGTTCATCTTATACGTAAAGGGCTTGCATCCAGAAAAAAAGAGGTTATTACCTCTCTGTACTCCTCCCTCATTAGGAAAGTAATTGAGTACAACGCCCCATTTGGTATGTACCTCTCCAAACACCTGCACCAACTGGAAAGGCCACAGAAATACCTCACAAAGAGAATCCATGGCCTCTAACACTTGTCCTATGTGGACAGACTCAAATCACAATCACTCTACTCTGTATTGTATAGATTGCTCAGAGGTGACCTGTGTCTCACCTACAAGGCAATTTTAGACTCTGTTCTATTAGAGATGCTCCATATCCATAAGTCTAACTCCTCGCATAGTACCTGATCAAAAAGCTTAAATCTAATATGTGACATTAACAAAACCTGCTGAAGAGACAGGTTTGTCTCCCAGAGCCTGCCCCATCTCTGGAATAGACTCCCCATACACGTCAAGCAAAGTACGTCACTGACCTTCTTCAAGCGCAACCTTGATGAATGGATGGGCAACCACAAATTTGTCCCAGGGTTCCACCTGTGTCCCTCATTGACAGGGGTGACAGGTGCTGATTGTGGTTTATTTTCTGTGGATAAACTCTTGGCTAGGCTTGTAAGGGCCCCAGAGCCATTAGCTTAGTAATCGCCAATGATCCTATGATCCTATATATGTATGGGTCTCTGGTTAAAGATCCAGTGCTTACACCAGCAAATGTTAAAGCATAAAATCCAAGAATGCCAAAAACCCAGAAGCTCGAACATTTTGCCAGGATGCCTACAAAAATCCTGGTAATTATATATAAAACTATGATATTGCACTCCAATAACACAAATTCCCACTGTACTGCAATCCCTCATAATAATGGCCCATAAGGTTTGAGCTTCAAGGTTTATGGCAATGTGACTGATTTAACATTTCCTCTTGTAAGCATTCAGTCTTTAGTCAAGGACTCACACACACACACACACACACACACATACATTTATATATATATAACCAGTATTTATGCAAAATACCTCTGTGAAAAACCTCATCAGTCTAAAAACTCATGGCTTACAGGAAAAAAACTAGCAGTAGTGGTGGAAAGATCCTTTGCAATATCACACAACAGAAAGGTGGTTAAAAATGAAAGCAGGACTCTCAAAGCTACTTTTTGTCTAAAGACATCTCTTTATTTGCAAATACTACTTTACAGGTAGATGAGCGGTGCTCGGATAATGTGTTAAGGTTTGTAGTAATATGCACTTATTTCAATTGTTCCAAGAAGGGGAGATAGAAAACCTTTGTTTAAAGGCACAATATATCTATATCTCTCTATGCAGCTATCCACACACACACACACACACACACACACACACACACACACACACTAACCTTTAACCCCCCCCAAAAAAGGATGTGGAATAAACACACCAGAACTGCAGCTAGTTCATTTGGCATAGTCTGTAAATCCCCAAAACTCTCACCTCTTCAACTCCTCAACTCAAATTTGAGGAACAAAAACTTAAAAAAAAATAAAAAAAAAATAAAATTAAAATAAAGAAATAAAGAAAAAAGGTCTCCTTAGCTCACCACACAATAAGTGCTTGACAGCTGCAGTTGTGACCACAAATGCAGTATTGATATTCATTTATGAGACATGATATCCTTGCAGCTTCCTAAATCAGTACTGGTACTGCACTCCCACACCACTGACACCTGATGATCATGACCCTAACAGCTTGCACCTGGAACAGCTGCTGTGTGCACCTTGCCCACGTTACAGTTCTGAAAAACACATATAGCATAAAAAATAAATAGTTTTCCCTGTGTCATACCTTAAAACTCCTGTAATGGAGTCCAGTAGGATATATGCAAATTACCTCTTGAGGACATACAGTGTTTCAGCTACATGGCTTCTGAATGTGCATAGCTGAAACATTGTATGTCCTTAAGGGGTCACTTGTATAAATTAATTGCGCCACCATTACAGGAGGTTTTAAGGTATTGTACACTGAAAACTGTAGCTTGGCTGGGTTTTTGTCATCAGGCATGATTTGAAGCTATGTGTTTCTAAAGTACAGACAAACAATGTATTTATGCTTTGCTGAAGAGGTCACTAAAGGCAGATGATTGTCCACACCTATTGGGTTTGGCTTTGTTGGTCTGAATGTACCTGTAAGATTTAAAAAGTAAAACGTCAAGAGCATTCAGAAGCCATATAGCTGAAACACTACATGTCCTTAATGGGTCATCTGCATGTATCCCATAGGCCTTATTTACAGAATGTTTAAAGTATTAAACAGTGAAAACTTTAGCCTGGCTGAGTTTTTCTTGCTGGTTTACTGTATGGTTTGTCTGTGTGACCTTTTTATCCTTTGATGTGGATAAATTATATATATTTAAAAATATGCACAATATGTACATTTTGATCATATTGATCAGGTTGATTACATGATCTTAACAAAAATAAACCAAACTAGATGCACATTCCTAGAGACTATAACAGGAAAACATCACATAATATAATAGAAAGCATATACTACAGTGACAAGAAAAGCCCACATACACAACGCCACAAATAACTAAACATGACCTTAAAACATAAACACAACTGATATAACATAAAGAATAAATAAATCTGACTCATTCCGTCCAAAATAAATTAATAAATATGACTCTTCCACTTCAACTGGGAAAGCAATGAAAATGTCAAATCTAGCAGGCCTTAGTGTGCCATCCCTTCTATAAACAGAGTATAAACTTATATAAACTTGTTAAACTGAAGTCCCATCTGCTTGAGTTGGTAGTAGCTCAGGTGGATGTAAGATATCCCACTGCACCTATTGAATAGAGTGGTGGAATTTTTCTGATATCTGGTAAAATTTCCCTAGTACTATAACTATACCTTGGGTGTCCCCTGAAAATAGGCCAATAGCCTAGTTGGAATGACAGGTCAGAAGATAACAAATACATAAACAACACCCATTCCTTTAACAAATATTAAAGCAATCATTTGTAACACCAACAACCCCCAGCAATGTGATAAGCACTCCCCTTCCAGTGATCAACGTTCCACATAGCTTACAGGCAAGCCAAAACAACTAAAAGTATACCATTTATGTCCATAAAGCATTTATAATAAGCTTAGTGGTATAGAGGCCTGAATCTCAGATAACAATCTACACATTTTAACTATGACGTAAACCGGGCTAAAAGCACCCAACTGCCACCTACCTATTTAAACTGATATTTATGACATTTATTTTGATAACAGGCCTTATCACAGGACTGGTAGAGGAAAGATGTGACTATGTGAAATGTAAGATTCTTCCATTTGCAAATTGTTTTAATAAAGCAGAAACAGATTCAGATCAGTACCTAATCACCCTAAGCACTTGGAACCACATCAAACTTTGCCTGGCTGTTGTCTACATTCCCCACCTTCCTCCATAAAAATATTCCAGACTACTCTATCAAATATAATAATAAAAAAAGAAATCACAGTATAATAATACTAGAAGACTTTAACAGATATGGTGTCAAATAAAAGTAGAAACATTTTTCTCATAGTCCAACCTCCACAAGCTAAGAAAAACACTTATCAGACAAAATACAAATTCAGAGACTCATTTATTGAGTTACTCTTAGCAAATACTCCACAGTCAATATACAATGTGAAATGCTTCCCAAATAAGCTAAGTAACCACTTTCATTTCAAAAACATCTTCAGTAAAAAAAAAGAACTATTAGGATAACCACAAATATTGCTAAGGCATTATATTTTAGAAACAAAACACTTTTCTTTCTAACCCAAACATGTCTGGAAGGAACTAAAGCAGCTCACCGGAAGAATAACTGTCTCGTCTTCCTCTAGCGACAATCAGAGTCAACAAAACTGATACTTTTTCTAATGCATTCAAAACTTCCTCTTATCTACCATAAAAGAAACTTCTGAAATTGCTTCTACCCTGTCACGGGGACTGCTATCTCACCTTCTCAGCTCTTGTTGTGTCTTTCGGCTTTTCCCGGTTAGAGGTCGCCACAGCGGAACTCCGATCCGCTAATGATTGGCAGTTGATTTTTACGTGCTGAGTTGCCAGCCCTAATGCACAACCTTCAACGAATGAGTAAAGATGGGGGAGAATTGCCCATTCACGCACATCATTGTCACCACACAGTAACTGAGAATGTAACCGGTCAGCGTCTTACTGTGAGGCGACAACGCTACCGCAGCACCATCACCGTGGATATCTCACCTTCTCAGCTACACCTAAATGATAATGTGGCCACATTTCACTTCTCAGCAATAACCACTGAAGAAACCAGATCTCCTAAAACTTACTCCCTACATTCAACTTTCCTTAAACTGGCAACAGAGAAAATCCAAAAGCCACTAACTCACATATTCAATCTCTATTTAACCAGCACTGGAGTCCCTGCAGCCTTAAACCATGCTAATCCCATACAGGGCCGGTGCTAGCATTTTGGGGGCCCCCAGCAAGGTTCAAGTTGGGGGCCCTACTCAAGAGAACATGAAGCGTGACCACATTGCTATTGCACCTCCTTCCCTGTCAAGCTCATCCAGCACCATTTAACCACTAGTGTCACTACATTCAGATCATTAAGAATTTATGTGCCAAGCCCAGACTGGCATTTAGTACCAAGGTTACATTATGATAAACTTCTGTACTACAGTACGGTAGCTAATCACAGGTACACACTGACTGACACAATACCAATGTTGCACTAAGACAACCCCCTGTACCACAGCACGGTAGCTACTCACAGGTGTGCACACACTGACTAGCATTTAGTGCCAATGTTACAATCCTGATAAACCCCTGTACCACAGCAAGGTAGTGACTCAGGTGCACATGACAAGGTAGCAACTCACAGGTGCACACACTGACTGGCATCGAGTACCAATGTGACATTATGAAATCCCTGTACCACAGCAAGGTTGCCACTCACAGATGCAGACACTGACTGGATACTCAACTGCCCAGATTTTCAAAGAATGTCCAGATGTGACTCTTGTTTGGTCTGTTTTTGTGGCAATCATTGATGACTGAATTCATTAAATGACAGGCATTTCAGTTTATACCCTTCAGAACATCTATGGCAAGACCTTTTATTCTAACATTCAGTTTATAACAGCAATATTTAAAATTTGCCCAGATCTTTGGGGCTGGAAACCCATTTTCTGTGGCTTTGTCCAGATTTTGTGCCATGAGATAAAGAGCTACAGCTGGCATTTAGTAGCAATGTTACATTATGACAAGCCTCTGTACTGCATCAAGGTATCCAGTCCCAAAGAGGTACACAGACACCTACACTGACTCCCCAAAGACACCCACATTGACTGGCATTTAGTAGCAATGTTGTTACATTACGACAAGCCTCTGTACTGCATCAAGGTAGCCAGTCCCACAGAGGTACACAGACTCCCAGACACAGACTCCCACACAGAGAGACAGAGACACAGACTCCCACATAGAGAGACAGAGACACAGACTCCCACACAGAGAGACAGAGACACAGACTCCCACACAGAGAGACAGAGACACAGACTCCCACACACAGAGAGACAGAGACACAGACTCCCACACACAGAGAGACAGAGACACAGACTCCCACACACAGAGACACAGACTCCCACACACAGAGACACAGACTCCCACACACACAGAGACAGAGACTCCACACACACACAAAGACAGAGACTCCCACACACACACACACACACACACACACACACACACACACACACACACACACACACACACACACACACACACACACACACACACACAGGCAGAGACAGAGACTCCCACACACAGAGACTCCCACACACAGATACTCCCACACACAGAGACTCCCACACACAGAGACTCCCACACACAGAGACTCCCACACACACACAGAGACTCCCACACACACAGAGAGACTCCCACACACACACAGAGACTCCCACACACAGACAGACAGATACAGAGACTCCCACACACACAGACTCCCACACACACACACACAGACTCACACACACACACTCCCACACACAGAGACAGAGACACAGACCCACACACACACACAGACTGACCCCGAGACAGAGACACAGACTCCCACACACATGATAAAAGACAGCACTACAGCAAGACTGAACATTAACACCCACACAATTACTGACATGAACAGTCACACTGCAGATGTACACAACACAGCTATGGGACACAGAAAAGACTACAGACAACATACAAGGGAAAGCCATGGGGATTACTGAGCCTGAGGCAGACTCAAACCCATGCACATGAGAGTAATGGGGATTAGTAAGTCTGACACAGGCAGACTCAAACCCAGAAAGAAAAAGATGAATACCAAAGTGGCATTCATCTTCCATATGCATTTACCTCTTCAGCTTCTGACTGCTGCCACTTGTCTGTTCTTCCTTCGCTTCTGTCCTAGCCCTTGAAGAGTCTTGCTGCTCCCAACTGTGCTGCCACTTGTCTGTTCTTCCTTCGCTTCTGTCCTAGCCCTTGAAGAGTCTTGCTGCTCCCAACTGTCATACCATCCTGATGAGTCCTGCCACTACCCTGCCACTCCACATGAGTCCTTCTGCTCCTGACAAGTCCTGCCACTCCGAGTCCAGCTGATCCTAGCTGCCTTTGCCTAACATCCTGCTAGTTCCATCCTCATGGTCCTACCTGTTGGAGGTACGTAAACAAAAACAGTGAATACACAGCATACAAGCCAGACTAAGGTACTACCTGAAATTACTGCCTGACAGCATTATAAAAGATTACTGGAAAGGAAATATGAGCACATACCTAATCTACAGTTTTACTGGGATCTTACGAATTTTCTTCCGGACAAAATCTTCAATGAGGCTGCCATGTGATACACTTCGTCCCACTTCATGCTCAATTGAGAGCACAGCTAAGCCTGAAAGTCTCTCCTGACTCATTGATGAACGCAGGTATGTCTTTATGAGTTTCAACTTTGAAAAGCTGCGTTCTGCAGTAGCCACTGTAACAGGTGCAGTCAAATAAATGCGCATTGAAACATAAGTATTTATATATATATCTTGCAAGTGGTTGCGAATAAGGAAATTTAACACAGTCAGTGGTGACGATTCATTATCAATCATTCGAGAAAGGCTTTTAAGTTCGTGTCCAAGGTCAGAGTCATCAATATCACAGTGGCCACTTATTCTGTCAGCCAGTTGTTCTTTCAGAGCCTTGCAGTGTTGCAGCAGTGTATCTTCTGCAACATCACTCAAGGCTTTAATATTTGATAAAAATCCAAAGGCCTTATCAAACTCGGAAAGCTGCTGAAACCGGTCAGTAAACGATTGGATTGTTGTGTCCAGCAGCACATTGAAGAACTCTACACATAATTTTATCGCTGGATCCTGTACAGTCTCATCTTCTCCTTCATAGTCAAAGAACCGTTTTACTTTCCTTCGTCCCTTTTCTTGAAATGTGGTGCCAACATCCAGTTCTTCTGCTATCTTGGAGGCTTCGCCCATGGCATGTTGAAATCCTGTTTCTCTGTAATTCTTAAGCAGGTCCATAGTGGATGCCAGCACTTTGACACATGTTGAAATATCAACAGATGGACTCTGCAGAACTTTGCTTGCACGATTTACCTCTGTCAGCACATCATACCAAACCACTAAACATACAATGAACTGGTATGACATAAGTTCTGAGCACAGTCCTCTTGCTTGTTGATATGTTGCAGCATCATTTGTACGTACTGCTTCCCCTATCTCCTGTAATGCCTCAATGACTCCCTTCAACTGAAATCTTACTGCCTTGACAGAGTCTATCCTGCATTCCCAGCGAGTCTCCGACAGTGGCTTCACAGTGACATTTGTGTGCCGTTTAAGATCTGCCATCTGTTTGTTGATGCTGAACAGAGTACGTAAATGTTCTGCAGACATCCAAAGAATGACACTGCCTGTACTGATGAATGTGCTCCATCACTAACTATAAGATTTAAATTATGGCAGGCACACAGCACAAAAAAGTCCTTGAATTCATATGTTTTATCCGGGCCTGCAGTCCAGCGTTTCCCTTCATCTTGCTGCCATTGTCATATCCTTGTCCTCGACAGTCATTAATGTCCAGTTGATGATTTTGAAGAGTCTGAAGAAGAGCTTCTGTCAGTCCTGCCCCAGTTGTGTCATTCACAGGCACAAATCCCAGAAAATGTTCCTCAACTGTGGCTACAGTCTGTGAAATGTCCACATACCGAACTACTACAGTCATTTGCTCTTGATTGCTGATATCTGGCGTGCAATCAAGAATCACAGAAAAGTACCTAGTGTCCTTCACCTTCCCTACTATGATCCTTAAGATAGCATTTGCAATCAACTGGATAACTTCATTCTGTATGTCCTTCCCAAGATAGTGATCCATTATCTCTTTATTACGAATACGACGCAAATGTTCAGCCATAACAGGGTCAAACTGTGACAAAAGTTACACTTGACCTAAGAAGTTGCCATTGCCATAGGTGTCCAGGGCATCAGTTGTACCACGGAATGCCATGTTCCGTTCTGCCAAGTACTGGACAACAGCAATAATGCGTTCTAACACCACGCCAGTAAGTTATCTCCTTTTCAACCACTGCTTGCCTCTTATCATCCATAGTCTGCCTACTCTTTATTCTGTTGTCCAGTTCCTTCCACTTCATCATGCATGCCATATGCTCTGGTGCTCTGTCATGGCTGTGTAAAGCTTTGGACATCTCTCTCCATGCTTTGTAACCACCTGACCTGAGAAGATGGTTAGAATGTCCAAACAATTTGCATGGAAAGCAAAATAGTGCATCCTTTGAGACCGAATATGTCAGCCAAGTGCGTTTTGCTCGCTCCATTAGGCAGCACATGGAAGTAGTTCTCAGATGTAAATCTTCTTTTCTGCTCATTGACTGGGAACTGTGTTAACACCACTTGCACAGGTCCATGCTGAATGGCAGCTACCCTAAACTCATCCCTAATCAAGTCTGGCCAAGTCCCTAGATCCTCCAAAGATGTACCCGACACTCCCTGCAAGTCATAGGCCACATCTGTCACTATGGAAGTATGGGCTCCTTCTGTATCAAAGTCTGGTGATCCAGGCAACACCTCAGGTGAGTCTGCATTTGCTGCCGTGCTTTCACCCATGGTAATGGCTGTAGGTCCACAGGAAGTAGCCTGTGGTGTGGCCGCAAGAAAGTTGTTACTTTCTAGTGAAAGGATGCTGGCCTCACAGTGGTCAGACTGTAATGCAAAACCATTGTGTTGTCCTGAAGGCAGACTTTTTCCTGAATCTCCCCTCACTGATGAGTCACAGAAAAATTTCATAATGGAACCCTGTCTCTTTGCATCCTCATTTCTCTGCTGCTGAAGCTTTCTTTTTGCTGCTCCTGACAAATATGTGCGCTTCATCTCTAACTGGGAATGGAAGTAAAGCAGAATTACTACATATACAGAGTCCTTTGGTCATACTGTTATTAAAAATGCTTAATGGCTTTCATTGACAGTCTATTGCACTGCAGGCAGAAAGACTGAAAAATGACTAACCAGTAGGCACAAACAAGTAATGAGAGGCCCAGGTTACAGTTTCATGTTAGATATCTATCACTAGAGGTGAACGTCAGCTTTTTCTACACAATTCTTCTCCTGTCATCCCCCTAAACATGTGAAGTGGCCACAGATGATGCAAAAGACTGATATTACAAGCTTCTTAGACTAAAGTCTGAAAGAACTAATGACTAGGAGAGGCACAAGTTTGAAGGAGAACACACCAAATTGAGGCAAGACAAATGTTACGGTACAATACAGACTACACATGCCCACTCCCTCTCAATCTCTTAGCAGACTTGAACAAATCAAAATAATTTTTTGAACAAAGGAGTGAAATCATGGATTTGCTAGACAACCTCATGTGTGAAGGATGAAGTGGCACACAGACTGGGAGACTGACATTCCCACAACCCCTCTTAGCACAGGATCAGTGTACAAAAGCATAAATCTAAGGAATGTACCATGCATTACGTGGAGAGTATGAAACAAGAAGTCAATTTCTGTTAGTAGCCTCAACTGTCCACATTGTGCTATGCAATCACTGAGAGAGAACAGGCTAAAAAACAAACATCTGGACACAATTTTCACAGGCCCCGTCAACCTCCTAAAATTGTCAACTTAATTCAGACAGCCAAAAAACTTGGATAGCAGAGCAGTGTTTGCAGTAGTATGCATTAGAGACATCAGTACATTCTGTGGAATTCTTACCCCCCCATCTCGGCACAATTTTGGACAAAGTGAAAAAAATTACCAATGTGCTTACAGTCTGACACTCCCCATTACAAAAAAAACTCCAAACAATGGACACTGCCACATTCTCACAGGTCCTACCCACACTCCCAAACTTTCAATAGCTATGGACCATAAAAATAAGTCATTGCAACAAAGCATATGAAGAACAGTTGGACAGCACTATAAACAGATAGCAGAACAGTGTTTGCATTAGCAGGCATAAAGATATCAGTACATTCTGCGGAATTCTTAACCCCCCCCCCCCCAAGTCTAGGCAGAATTCTGGATGAAGTGAAAACAAAAAGGCATAGCATAAATAGTACCCCACCAGCCTAAAACCCACTTCCCCCGGAGTCCTTTGAAAGTCTCTTTATCTACTACTTCTAGTATGTCGAGGGATCAGTTGCTAGTGTCCTCTCCAGCTCAACTGGTGAACCTGGGAATATTGAGGCAATGTTTCAACTGCCTCATGTACACAGACAATCCTCTCCTTCTCCCACAAAACACAAATACATGCGAGAGATGCAACTATACGGCCAAACTGGAGGCTGAGCTCTCTCAACATAGGACTGGCAAGACCAGACAGGAGGAGAAGGTAACCACACACAATACATACCCAGTCACACATGGTACCATCACAACTTCAAATCATACACATACTCACACAAAGACATACTGAGGCTCTGATCAAAATTTACCAAAACAGCAGAGGCCACCAAAGCAGACACCCAAACAACTACCACCTCACGACCCAACACATGCAACACATAGACCACACAGTCAGAGTGTCAAACAGTCACAGCCCTTAAGGCCAAACAAAATGCCAGACACACTTGTCATTGGTGATTCCATAGTCAGACACACTGACGTCCCGCCACCAGACTGAGTAAAGAGAAGGTCACAGTAAGCTGCCTGTCAGGCGCTAGAATCCGCCACATAACGCAAGCACTCAGGTCTCTCAACAGCAGGTACAAGTACGACTCAGTCATTGTCCACGCTGGTGTCAACGACCTGAGACGCACCTCCTTGGACTATATGAAAAGGGACATCGAGGAGCTCTCTGATTATGTAGCCCAGGCAGGTATGACCCTGACCTTGAGCAGTATCCTACCTTCACCTAGAATGATGCCACAATACAGTGATAAGATGATCAGCTTTAATAATTGGCTTAAATTCTGGTGTCATTCAAAGGGGATCCAATGTCTGTCTGCCTGGGATGACATGCTGGACAAGCCACGCTGCCAAGGGACGGCTTGCACCTGTCACCCTGGGCTTCCGGATATTGGCAAAGGCTCTTGCCACCCCATAGTGCCTTTTTAGGCAAGGCTCAAATTCTAAACCTACCACCCTAGAACACCAAAAAGGAAAAAACTAAGGGTAATGCTGCTCAATGCCAGAAGTCTCAATCTCAAGATGCACGCACTCGAGGCCCTTCTCAATATGGAGAACATCGATGTCTGTGCTGTGACAGAAACCTGGTTCAAGGCTCCTGAGAGCACCCCAGCACTAACAGGTTTCACCTCATATCATGCGTTCCGCCCCAAAATCCGGACAACACCAAGAAAGGAGGGGTGTCCATATTCATAAAGGACACCCACACCTCAAGGTTGGTGGCAACGCATGATGCATCGGAGACCATCCAGGTGCAATTAACCATAGGCAAGACTGCTCTGCAATTTGTAGCATGTTACAGGCCACCCTCTCAAACTCAGGAACCTCACATGGCCTTCCTGAAAACATTGGAGGGATAAATGTATCTCCAAACACCATCATACTAGGTGACTTTAACTACCCTAATATAGACTGGGAACACTACTCAAGCCCGAACACTCTAACCCAAAGATTCCTGGAGTTCATAAACTCAAATGCCATGGAACAACTAGTCACCATCCCCACAAGAGGAGAAAACATACTTGATCTCATCATCACGAACATGGGATCAAAATGTTCAACACCGAAGTATACCCCTCACTGGTGAGATCAGATCATAAACTAATCTCGCTGGAGGTCCTCATCCCGCCCCACCTGAAACAAAAAGACCACAGTGAAAACTTCTCAAAAGCCGATTTCACACTTCTAAAACTAGTGTGGTCTCCTTTAAGGCCCCTGAGCCAGTGGTAAACATTACTCAAACCGCTGAATCACTTACAAATGCCTTCTACCAGCACCTACAGGACTGCATGGATCAGGCAATCCCAAACAAAACTAAGACTCTCTGTACCAAAGGCAAGCGTCCAGTCTGGTGGACCCCAGCCATAAACAAGCTCTACAACAAAAGGAGGAAGCTACTACAAGATAGAGCAAAATCCTTGAAAGGTAAGACACCTTTGATCATTATAAGTAAAAACTAAGAGCTCTCATAAAATCATCCAAGGCAAATTTTGAGAGAAAAATCGCCAAGGACTCTAAAGAGAATCATAAGGCCTTCTTTAGCTATGTTAGAAACCTAGGAGGAAACTCCCAGATATGCTCAGAATTAGTTCAAAATGATGTGAAAATTACTGAACCTACACACATTGCCAACATACTGGCTGACAGGTTCAGTGCAAACTTCCGCTCCCCCAAAGGAGAGATATCTATTCCAGAGGATTGTAGCCCCCAAACATCTCCAACGCCCAGGTGAGAACTGCCCTCACTAAGGCAAAAACACAGCATCCATGGGACCAGATGGTGTCCCCGGCTGTGTGCTTCATGAACTCAATGAGGAATTAAACCCACAGTTAGGACAGCTGTTTAATCTTAGCCTCACCTCAGGATACGTACCCAAGGAGTGGCGCGACTGTGGTCCCACTTCATAAGGGCGGTGCCTCCACAGACCCTGGAAATTACACCCATTAGCTTGACAAGCCTTATCTGCAAAGCCATGGAGAGGACCATAATGGAACTCATAAATAAAGACATAGGGAACTTGCAGACTTTGGATCCAACTCAGTTTGGCTTTGTCAAAGGCAGATCCTGCCTCTTAAACTTGGTTGACTTTTTCGAGACAGTCACCAAGGCCATTGATGAGGGAAAGGCAGTCCATACAGCCTACCTCGACCTGGCAAAGGCATTCGACACAATACCCCACTCAGGTATCATCGAAAAACTCATCAGCTTGAATGTAAACCCATACATCACAAGATGGGTTGCAAACTGGCTAAGTGACAGAACCCACAGGGTCAGAGTTGCTGGAGCCATGTCAGACTCAAAGCCTGTCACAAGTGGTGTCCCACAGGGCTCAGTCCTGGGTCCACTCTTGTTCGGCATCTACTTTTCTGAAGTACAAGCAAACACAGGAGGGTTATGGCTGACAAAGTTTGCAGATGACTGCAAACTGGGCGCCATAGTCGAAAACACATCTGACACAGATATCCTCCAGAAGGGCCTCACAGAAATGGATAACTGGTGCCAGAGCCATGGCCTGAAGTTAAACGCCAAAAAATGCATAGTCATACCCTTTGGGAAAAACAAGGCTACCCCTAGCTACCATATAGGTGGCAATCCACTGAGCACAGAAAAAGTCATCAGAGATCTGGGGACCCAGGTTGACAGTAGCCTTCGCTTGACACTCATGTTGCTAAAGTAGTTAGGAAAACCTTCTATATCACCCACCTGATCATGAAGGGATTCACATCTAGATCAAGGGAGGTCATCGTCCCCTGTACTCATCACTTATTAGACCTATGATTGAGTACAATGCCCCGTTCGGAATGTATCTGACCAGACACCTGCTGCAGCTTGAAAGGCCCCAAAGTTCCTCACCAAAAGGATAAAGGGTCTCAAAATATGTCTTATGCTGCCCGACTGAAAGAACTCCAGCTCTATTCAGTCTCATACCGCTTGCTCAGAGGTGACCTGTGCCTGACATATAAGGCCATGTCAAACCCAGATTTGATGAATATGCTTCACCTCAAAAATCTAGATCCCTCAGAACCACAAGGGCGGAGACTTAAACCTTGACACGGTTATAAATAGAACGTGCTGGAGGGACAGATTCATCACCCAGAGACTCCCTATGCTGTGGAACAAAATCCCGGTACATGTGAGGCAGAGCACCTCTCTGGTCTTGTTCAAGAGGAATCTTGACCAATGGATGGGAGATTGCAGATATACCCCAGGGATTACTTCAGCGTCACTGCTTGACAGAGGCACAGCAAAATGATAGGCATAGTTTTATTCAAACTAAAGGGGTGGCGAAAGCCACATAACTATGGGCTAGGCTTATAAATGCCCTTGGGCAGATAGCCTAGTATGAACCTATGAACCTATGAACCTATGAACAATGTGCTTACAGTCTGTGACCCCCTATTAAAAATACTCCAAGCAAACAATGGACATTGCAACATTCTCACAGGCCCTAACCACACTCCAAACCTTTCAACACAATAAGTACGGACAATGATAAAAGGTAAGCCATTGCATCAGTACATTGTTGGTAAACAATAGTAGCATAACAGGGTGTGCATTTGTATACATTCGAACATCCACACCTTTTACAACATTCTCACAGCTATTAACTACCCTCCTGACATTAGGCATGGTAAACAATGCACAAGTTCTCTCAACCTCCAAAGAGCATAATTCAGACAGTCAATAATAACTGCAGAACAAGGCGTAACATCAGGGATAGTTAAACAGTACTATAAACCTAGACAGCTGAACAGTGTTTACATTAGCATGTATTAAGATATCAGGCTCCATCATCCTCCAAATTACATAATCCAAACAGCCAAAAATAACTCAGAAGAAGCTGTAACACTAGGGATATTTAAGCCGTACTAATTCCCTCGACAGAACAGTATTTGCATTAGCATGCAACATAGGCGTAGCATTAACAATGTGCTTTAGTGTGTGTGGCCCCACATTAAAAACTTCAGGCAAACATTGAACACTGCAACATTCTCACAGCCACTAACTACTCTCCCAACATTGGGCTTTTTAAACAATGTACAGGTACCAGCATATTCTAAATTACATAATCCAAACAGCTAAAAATAACTCGGAACAAGCTGTAACACTAGGGATATTTAAGCAGTACTATAACCCTTAACAGAACAGTATTTGCATTAGCATGCATTAAGATACTAGTACATTCTGCAGAACCCCGGCGATGCAATAATCCTGGATAAAGTGAAAACAAAAACATAGGCATAGCATTAACAATGTCCTATTACATGACCCCCATTAAAAGGCTCCAGTCAAACACTGAACACTACAACATTCTCACAGGTCCTAACCACACTCCCAAACTTTCAACACATTAAGTACGGACAACGAAAACATTGCAGTCATTGCATCAGTGATTAGAACATTGAAGTTATATGCAATAGTAGTTCACAAGACTTGCATTAGTATACATTCAAAACATCTATGCCTTCAACAGCAACATTCTCACAGCTGCAAACCACCCTCCCAACATTATGCATTTTAAGCAACGTGCATGCCCCATCAACCTCCTAACCTCTCAGCACAATTCAAACAGCCAAAAAACTACAGAACAAGGTGCAATAGCAGGGATAGTGTAAAACAGTACTATAAACCTAGATAGCAGAACAGCGTTTAACAAATGTGTAAAAAAACTGAAAACTTACTACAAATTCAGTTGACAATCTACCAACAGTTTCAAAAAGTAGCAGTTGAAGCCAGTTCTTATCCCGAATACAAAAGATCCATTACTGAGCAGTCAGTCAACCATCTGGAAAATATACATTATACCCTTGCACAAAGGTGGAAGCTTGAGCGAACTTAAATTATAGGCCAATAGCAATTCTTCCCCCGCTACCTAAACTCCTAGAGGAATGCATTCATTCTCAACCAATATTTTACTTGCCACTTACCCCATACACCCAATATTGACTTAGACAGCAGCATCTCACAAGACTTCCCACCTATCCCTGCTCTAGCCCACAAGACTGCCCACCTACCCCTGCTCTAGCCAACTACAATATCCTTCTCTGTCCCATTATTTATCTCCCCTCCTTTTCATCACCCCTATCCCATTCTCTCTACCGTTTACATATACAGCATAGATACTGCCAAAACAAAATCCTCTTGCTCCAAATAAGTTATACACTTTCCTAACGAATCGGCAATTAAAATTAAATGTATATTACACTTCACATTCCCTTATGTTGTCCCTCATATAAACAGAAGCCAAATTATTTTACATATTTCTAGCACATATACTAAAAGCATTTCTTCCTGGGCATCCACTGAAAATGGATTCTATCCTACACTATCCAGAAAACAAATGTAAAGTGAGTATAGTAAAATGAGTAAAGTAAAACTGCTATAACCACAGCCTCTCACCACCCATCCTTTTACCACCAGCACACAGACATAAAACGAAACTGGTACAACCACAACCTGACCCCCACCCTCTCAGGACAAAAACTCTACACAGTACCAAAATAAAACTAATACAACCACAGCCCCAAAATAAAACTAGTACCACTACAGTCCTCACTCCCCCAAACCTCAGAGCACAAAAACTGTACACAAAACTAAAATAAAACTAATGCAACCGCAGCCCACACTCCCCCAAACCTCTTAGTACGAAATATGCACAAACACAAGAAATATGAACAAAAAAAAAAAAAAAATCACCCACCCCCCACAAAAAATAAAGTTATAACTAAACCCCAAAACTTACCTTTTTTGCTTTCAACAGAAGGCTGCTTCCAATACTCTGCTCCCCCTTCACGACTGAAGGCTCACCTGCTCTGTTCACCTTCCTCAGACCACTCAGTCCCTTTGAAGTTGCCCTTAAAAGGACAGTTTTGTCAGACCTTTTCAGAAGTTGCCCTTAAAAGGACAGTTTAAAAAGAGTATAATCCACAAACCACGACCACTGCAAAGGCTTGATCCACCGCTGATCCGTTCCTGCTGTCCGTCCTCACGCTGGTCCAAACACGCTCGATCACTCTGCTGCTGATAAGAAACACTCCTCTGTTGAAAAACAAGAGAAGTGATCCTTATTAGCTGCAGGTGCCTTTTTAAAGGCAGTTTGTGCAGGAAGTGATTTGCAAGGACCAATCAGGTCCTTGCTTCATCACTTCCTACTTAAAAAAAAAAAAACAAGGACTTAGTTCGCAGGCTGCTGCAGCCAATCAGATCCCTTGTTTCAGCGAGCGGACCTGATTGAGTGCAGCTTGCCAGCCAATCAAAAAAAAAAAAAAAAACCACAAAGGACTTGGTTCGCAGGCTGCTGCAACCAATCAGATCCCCTGTTTCAGCGAGCGGACCTGATTGAGTGCAGCTTGCCAGCCAATCAAAAAAAAAAAAACGGGAAAACGGAAATGCAGTTTCGCGACAACGGAGCAGCTAGATGTCCATGAGGAGCCGAGCCGAAGCAAAGTACACGCCGGTTGGACTAGTAAGTAACCTGCGGATGAGGATGATGGAGCAGCTAGACATCCACGAGGAGCCGAGCCGAAGTAGCGTAAATGCCGGTCGGACCATCGGGGCCCTTATTTGCGGGTAAGTAATCGGGGGCTCCCCACGGCCGCGGGTTTCGTGGGTGCCTAACGCCGGCTATGATCCCATATCATTACCAAAAGTATGCTCACCCATACATATCAGATATTTTAGGACTATCTCAGACCTCTGTCCAATAACAAAAATATTTGAAAGGCTTCTCTGCAAACAGCTTTTCGAAAACATATATATTTATAGCTTCCTCTGTGACCAACAGCATTGTTTCAGAACCTCTTTTTGCACTTTAACAGTCTTAATCTTTGCTACATATATCTATACTTACGTAGACAATAGATTGATATCGGTTGTCATTTTTGTAGGTATGACAAGAGTGTTTGATGCAATTAACCATGGCCTTCTCTTAAACAAGCTTAGAACATTAAACTTCAGAGAAACCACAAGAGTCAGTTCCAAAACTACCTTAAAGACAGAACCTTCCAAATTTTCTCTAATAAGTCATTGTCAGGCAAATGCTCATTGAATATAAATGATCCACAAAGCTGCAGCTCTTTATTGCACAAAGACCTTACTCTAGATCATACCTCTCATCCTCTTAGAGTAAGAAATCTGGACAAAGCCATGAAAAAAGTAGTATAAATAGGGACAATTTTTAAATATTGCTCTTACAAATTTAGAAAGTTGATAGAATAACAGGTTTTGCATTGGCATGGATTTTCTGAAGGGTATGAAGCCAAAAACTCAAATGTCTGTCATTATTTTCTAACATCAGTCTTTAATGATTTGCCAGAAAGTCACAATTTTATGAAAAATGGACCAAAAATATAAGGCAAAAAAATGGACATTCTGCGAAAATCTGTACAGTTGAGAGGTATGCTACCTCCCGAACTGGAATTTCCTAATATATTTAGATGATAGATAATATTCTTATGCTTGATACTAGGCAACACATATTTTCCTTCAGGGTGAAATACAAATCAAATTTTCTTCTCTCTGTGCATGGCTGCACTCATATAGACTCTTAATTAAACCCAGCAAAACAAATGTCATACTATTTCCGACACCAGACAAATTCCATATACTGCCCACCTTATTACTTAAGAATTCAAAAGGAAATGGCAACCTTAATCTAAAAGAACAAAAATACCTTGGACTTACACTTACCCCCCCCCCCAGGTTTACTACACACAGAAAATTCTCCAGCAAAGTACTCTCACAACTAAAATTATGTTACTGAGTAATTTCTCACCTTTTTTTCTAGAAGCAAGAAGAGAAACAACCAAAAATATCTGAACTACCAAATTATACTACACATTGCCACTTGTAAATGTATATTTTACCCATCATTTACGGAAACTACAAAATACTGAAAAGAAAATCTGGGGATTTGTATTATTTGTGAACAGTAGGAAGAATCATTGTGACTTACTTTGTAAGACCCAGTAGTTACCAATTTCAAACACAGCCACTCTGCACCTAGCCACCCTGATAAATAAAACCCTTAAGCTATGTTACTGCACCTGACTCAAAACTAAACTCCTGCTCAGGGACAGGACCTACTCTATAAGAAGCAGCCAAGATAATACTTTTGTGCTGGCCAGACCAAGATTTAAACATGCTAATGCTGAAAAAGCATTCTGACGAGTAGGGTCTGCTCCCTGGAACCACTTACAT
The DNA here is from genome assembly GCF_019279795.1 of Protopterus annectens. NCBI lineage: Eukaryota > Metazoa > Chordata > Ceratodontiformes > Protopteridae > Protopterus > Protopterus annectens. The sequence continues at coordinate 204,835,701 of NC_056732.1, read as the reverse complement.
TTGGAATTGAAAAACAAAAATAATCTCACTTTAAGTACTTTCAGAAAAAGTCTGGAAGAATTCCTCAAGAATGAGTCAAAGTGCACTTACTAACGCAACAATACTAGAGTTGTTCACTGCAATGTTCTTCTTTTGTGTAACTGTTGGTCATTGTAGCTTTATCTTTGTATACAATGTAACTATTCCGAGCTTGTAAAATTATCATACTTTCTCCCTTTATGTTCTAAGTTTCATGTACATATTCCTGACACACTCGTTTGTACTGTTTTGTACCCAGATCATGACTGAAAAGTGTCAGTGGACCAGTTCACTTTCCTTGTAAATAAATGGTAAATAAACAAATACACACAGAGCTATAGATAACCCAGACTGATGTTCCTTATATCATTCAAGTGAATCTGATGAAGCTTTACATCACTTTAATCATGGAAAATATGGAAATCAACCATTAATCTCATCAGCTACTGAAACCATTTAGCATTCAGGAAAATATGTAAGCTAGAAATCAAGGAAGTTACAGCTTTTTACTCATGCTCTCAAAACTCTACTTAAGCTTTTATCCTCAAGTGGTTCTGGAAAATATTAAAAGACATCTACTTTGATTCCCCTACAGTGTCCACTATAAACAGCCCCATGAACCACTCAGACCTGTTAGAAATTAAAACCATGATAAGCCCTTCTGTCACCCCACCCAGAATCTTTCTAATGACAGATGTCTTATCTTTCAGCTCTAGCACCTTGTCATAATGTAGCATCTTGTTAAACAAGCCCTCTCTTCTTCCGTCAGCAACCTTATATTTGTAATAAACGAACACAAGGAAAGGAAGACAATACCTTGAAAAATTAGATAGGGAAAAATATCTCTAATTCCAACAGCATCCATCCACATTTCTGAAACTCTGTGAAAACCCACAGGACATATTTTGAACTTGCCACTAATAACAGGAACTCCCCAAATGGTTTAGATGCTCTCCCATAATATCCAACCCTAATAAAAAAAACTCCTCAACTTCCTCTGTTGACCCCCCAATCTCCATGTTTCTATTCTTTTCTCTGTCACTAAAGTTTCTGAAACCCCCTACACACCCAGCTGTCGAGACACCTCAGTAAATATGGGTGTATAATAGAGTCACAGCAGGGGTTCAGAAATGGTCATACAGTTACGTCCATCCATTCTGTTATTTATAAAATTATCTCAGCAATAGAAAAGAAACAGATATGCAAAGCCATCGTTATACCCCCCAAATCCTCCTACAATCAGTTTTAGCTCTCATCTAATTTGCTGTTTTGGGAATTACCTGCATAGTAGAACCTTTAAAGTCAAAGCAGCCTGTCTAGCCACAAACAGTTTTTAGTTGGAATTTTACAAAAATCAGTTCTTTCTTCTATTTTATCCTCAGTCTTTTTAAATAATATTAGTACAATCATACCCTTCACAAATATCACCCTGTATGCAAATTACTTTGTACTTCATAAAACAGGCCACAGTATCCCAGAATGACAAGAAGTGCTACAAAAGAACTTCTCCCAGTTGTTCACATGACTAACTAGACACACACACATGCACACACACACACACACACACACACACACACACACACACACACACACACACACACACACACACACACACACACACACACACACACACACACACACGCACACACACGCACACACACACACACACACACACACACACACACACACACACACACACACACACAGACACACACACACGCAAACATACACTCATCCACAATGCCTCTTGCACTCACTCACACTCATAGAGGCACTCACCCACGCACCCACATGCCCATATACCCACACAAATGCTCCAACACTCATACACACACACACACACACACACACACACACACACACACACACACACACACACACACACACACACACACACACACGTGTGCACTCTCACATCTTAAATCATACAGTGTTTTACATAAACTAGAGAGTGAACTGGCACCTCACCTGTGTGTCCTGTTCAGTCACAGCCTCACCTCAGGCTTGTCCCTACTGAATGGCACACTGCTACAGTCATCTCTCTCCACAAAGGAGAAGTGACCAGACCCTGGGAACTAGCACCCCATTAGCCTGACGAGCCTGATATGCAAAGGTATGGAACGCATCATCATGGACCTAATAAACAAGAATATAGAGAATCTCCAAACTCTGGATCCTACACAGTTTGGTTTTGTGATGGGTAGATCATGCCTGCTTAACTTGGTTGACTTCTTTGAGTCAGTAACCAGAGCTGTGGATGAAGGCAAGGTGGTTCATACAGCCTACCTTGATCTGGCCAAGGCTTTTAATACCATTCCCCACACAGGAATCAAAGAAAAACTCACTAAGCTAGGCATCAACCCCTATATCACTAGGTGGGTTGCAAACTGGCTCACAGATAGAACCCACAGTGTGAAAGTAGCTGACTCCAAGTCAGACTGCTGACTAGTAATGAGTAGAATCCCACAGGATTCTGTCCTGGGACCTCTCCTGTTTGGTATCTACTTCTCTGAAGTCCAGGCCAATAAAAAGAGACTCTGGCTGACAAAGTTCGCAGACAATTGCAAGTTGGGAGCTATTATTAACTCCCCAAGTGATGTTGGCATCCTACAGAATGGCCTCACTGAGACCAACGACTGGTGTCAGAACCATGACCTTAAGCGCAATGCCAAAAAATGTGTTGTTATCCCCTTTGGGAAAAACCCAGTTCCCATGAATTACCACATTGATGGCAGTCCACTGAACACAGAAGGTGTTATAAAAGATCTGGGAACACAGGTTGACAGCAACCTCTTTTGATCACCACATTGCCACGGTGGTCATAAAGTCCGATTTCAAATCCTCTTGGACCTCCTGGGGGGTTCCCCTAAAGGGACACCATCTTCTTCTTGCTCATTATTCAAAACAGGGGTATTGTCAATACCATTAAGATCTTCTTCCGTTCATGTCCTTGTAAAGTGTACATTTGGCCTATTAGAAACAGACATTTTTGAAAGGGAGAACACATTTCCTGTTTCATACTCCGTTTTGTCCCTTGCCCAGATCACAGGTTCAAGTTTATAGCAATGGATCAGGTTGATAGTAATAGTAGGGGGGGGGGTCCCAAGGAATTGTTCCTTGAATTTAAAGAATTTATGTGGCAACTGAGAGTGAATACCACTAACCCACCTGGATTAAATGATGTTATTTCTCTCTCTAGTTATTTAAAATTAAAAGCAGAATTTCATTTATGAAAGTAAGCAACAAAGGACAGAAAAATGTGTTTGAATGTGACAGGGGATTACATTTCATAGCTGCAATTTTATGTATTTCTATGAGTAGTTGTTATAGGTTTATTATTATGTTCAATAAGGTAGCATTATTTGTTCATGTATTTAGGATGGTGGAATCAAAAAACACAGTTATTTATATTTAAAAAAATTTAAGTTAACTTTTTAACTTTTTATAATCATGTTTTTCATATAATTATAGTATATTAGTATAAGGGAAATTTAAGTAAAAAAAGGGGGGCATTTCATGTTTAATTAAATTGTTGTGGTCATGTGATGGTGTCTGGTTATAAAAGGGAGTGATGTGTTATTATGGTTTATCTGATGAAGTCTAGTGTAATTGCAGACAAAAGCGCTCATTAAATTAACAGTTTTTTCCATTTCATGTGTTTGTTTTCTTTCTTTAGTTACTTGTCCATATAGGACAGACTCAAAAAAACTTCAACTATTCTCTGTCTCATATTGCCTTCTTAGAGGCGATCTCTGCTTGACTTACAAAGCCATGTCTGACCCAGCTCTGTTAGAAATGCTACATCTAAAGAAATCCCAATCCCTCCACACCACATGCTCCAGAGACCTCAACCTCATTACCACAATTAACAGAACATGCTGGAGGGACAGGATCATAACCCAGAGACTGTGCATGCTATGGAATAGACTTTCCATACATGTCAAGCAGAGCACCTCGCTGACCCTCTTCAAGAGAAATATTGATGAGTGGATGGGAAACAGAAAATTCACCCAGGGGATAACTCCAGTGGCTCTACTTGACAGACGCACTGAGAACTAAGGGCGGGTGGCACTATGCTAGGGTAATCCTATGGCTAGGCTTGCAAAGGCCCCAGGGCCATTAGTCTAGTATACACCTATGAACCTATGAACAATATAGACACACACACACACACACACACACACACACACACACACACACACACACACACACACACACACACACACACACTCATTCAACTTCATTCATGCCATTTCAGATATGTTTACACCTTGCCCACACACATGCCCCCGCTAACACCCCCCCCACCTCTATGGCTCTGCTATACTTACTTGCACCATGATAATTTCTGTAGGAGTGAATGGATGACTGCTCTCTTTTGGCAGCATTCACTTTTTCCTCCTAGAGTAAAATTTTACTTGGTTTATGGTTAAATTAGGAGCCACGTCCATTTCAGGGGAGAGCACATGGCATTAGCATTAGTCATTCTCCAGCACACAGCTTGCCCAGCAAGACCACTCACCATAATATGGCTCCAAGAGATAAAAAACCTTAGCTGTACAGCTGTCTAAGAATTAGAAATGTTTACAGTCATACAGAAACCTTCCAAAATAAGGCTTGTGCAAAACAATAAGCCATTATGACTATCAGGAATTGTATGATACACTTCATATTTTACACATAACTGTACCTATATCAATACATAAATATATTTAAAAATAAAAAAAAAATGCATATTTTTATTTTTTTTATTTATTTTACATTTGTTGACTGGGAAAGTCCGACTGGAACCATGTCCATTTTCAGCAGAGGCCCGGGGAGATAAGCTCCAACAGAATACAAGAATAATAGCAGTCGAGTAAAAGAACATTATACATAAAATTATTAGGTAATATTGTAGTTAAGAAAAGAAAAACAGTTAGAAGTACATTCTGACAATCAGTGTTACAATTTCCAATTTTTGTGGGTGGTATTAGATTACAAAAAGGAAAACACAAATTAGATAAGTAAAATTACATGCATTATTTAAAGTTAGTCAGGTTTGTCACAGTGGCATATCCATTTTTGTTCCAGGTGTTGTTTGACAGAGGCTTTGAATTTGAACATATATAAAACAATAAATGCAATAACAAGCTAATAAAAATTCATGCTATCATAATGACTGCAACCATATCAAAACTATAAACTCCACAAATCAAAATAAATAAATGAACAAACAGATAAAACATACACCATATAAATACATAGAGACAGCCACAAGATCACATACAAGTGTGGCCATCATTCAACTCAGGTAGACTTCTTCCTAGTAAGGAAAAGGCACTGGGGAAGAATCAATGATTGCAAAGTCACCCCCAGTGAAACAGTCACCCCACAGCATAAACCACTGATTGTTCTAAGGTCAACAGAGACCAGGCTGAAGACCTGGAAGTTGACTGGAGAGGAAATACAACAGTTCAAGGAATTACTGAGGGCTCTAGCAGCTCCAAGAAGAGGAGGAAATAGGTGGAGATGTAGAAGAATGGCAGTACCTCCAAACAGCATGTGTGAGAACTACAGAACAAATATGTGGCTGAGTCATGTATGGAAATGAGGTACATAAGGAAAGCTGGTGGTGGAATGCAGAAGTCCAGGAAGTCATCGAAAGAAAGAAGGAGTGCAGGAAAAAGTGGGGGAGAGAAAAGACTGATCAGGCTAGGAAGGGCTACTGGTTGGCTAGCAAAGAAGCTAAGAAAGTAGTTGCAATAGCAAAGATTAGGGCATCAGAGGCACTCTATGAACTTCTGGAAAGTGACTCATTAGGTGGCACAAAGTAACTATATCAGGTTGCAAGGCAAAGACAGAAAGATAAAGAAGATTGTCAGACACCCTTCATAAGGGAGCTGAAGAAGTTTAGGTAATTTAACTAAACGAAAATCACTTAATAAGTACTTGTTGGACTGTCATCCTTGGTCATCATTTTCTTGGTTTTTACCCTTCATAAGGGATGCCAGCAACAGCCTGCTCACAAGTCCACAGGACATCAAAGACAGATAGAAGGAGTATTTCCAGCAGCTTCTGAATGAAGAATACCCCACAGAAGCTGTACTGCCCTAGAAACAGCCAAGTATGAGAGAAGAAGAGGAGCCCACCCTAGAAGAAATAAGAATATCACTAAGAAAATGAAGTCAGGGAAAGCAGCAGGGTCAGATGAGGTCACAGCACATATGATAAAGATGCCGGGTAAGATGGGGAGAAATTGCTCCTGAGGGTATTCATAGCATTGTGGAGAGAAAGGCATATCCATGATGACTGGAGAATAAGCATACAAAAACAAAGGAGGCTTCCACAACTGTGGGCAGTACAGAGGAATCAAACTCCTATCACATTGCATGAAAGTTCTAGAGAGTGAGATTGACAAATGGATACACAGAGTAGTACAATGTAAGATGGGAGATGAGCAGTTCAGATTTAGATCAGGGTGCAGCACAACTGACCCGATGTTTGCACTGAAAAAGATAGTTGCAAAGAAGCTAGAGGAAAGATCCCAACTGGGCATTCCTAGACTTGGAAAAAGCATACAACAAGGTCCCAATAAAGCTGATCTGGGCAGTACTGTGGTAGTTTGAAGTCCTAGAAACATTGGTAGAATTAATGCAGGCTATGTACAATGACCCAATGACTCAAGTACGAACAGTGTTGAGCCTCACAGAGGGGTTCCCAGTGGGAGTGGGTATATACCAGGGTTCAGTTCAGCTCTGAGCCCACTGCTGTTCATACTGGTGATGGACTACATTAGCAAACATGTTGGAGGGGACAGATCAACAAATTTGCTGTATGCAGATCATGTGGCATTACAGGCAGACTCTGAGCAAGAACTCCAGCAAAGTATAGAGCAATGGAATGCAAAACTGAAGGCACATTGGATGAAACTAACCATAGATAAGACAGTGGTAATGGCAGCAATCTAGGGAAATCAGAAAAAGCTGCAAATTGAGATAGAAGGGAAGATAATGGAACAGATAAATAGTTTCAAGTATCTGGGAGGGGTGGCTAAGGAGAAGGGAAGTCTGAATGAAAAGGTCAAAGCTAGAATCAGAGGGGCTACAGTCAACTGGCATAGAGTGTCAAGTGTAGTCCATGTCAGAAGAATACCAAAGAAGCCGAAAAGTAAGGTGTACAAGGCAATGGTGTGACCAGTATTACTTTATGATACAGAAACCTGGGCAGTAAAGGCAGAGCAGATGAAGAAGCTTGAGGTAATGGAAATGAAGTTCCTGAGAAGGGTGGTAGGATGCACTTGGTGGGACAGATGAAGAAATGAGGATATAAGAGCAGAAGCCAAAGTAGCTCCAATTGCAGAAAAGATCAAAGACAACAGATTACGGTAGTTTGGACACGTGCAGAAAAGCAGAAGGCAATCTGATGATTAAAATTTGGGAGAGACAGGAAGAAGGTAAGAGGAAACAAGGACATCCAGCAAAGAGGTGAATGGATTGTGTGAAAGATGATCTGCAACAGTCAGGCATGAGTGTCAGAGAAATCAGGAGTGTGGCACTGAATTGAGAGAGATGGTGACAGTTAACATGATTCCCTAACCCCATGTAGAAAATGGGAAAAAGGGGGCTAATGATGATGATGATGATGATGATGATGATATAAATATATATATATATGCATTTCTGTTTCAAAGAAATCCAAACTCCATCTTAAGAAAGAATTATAACAAAACTAATAATAATAATAATGAAACAAATGTTTTAAAAACAATTAGTTGTTGTTGTGTCTTTTGGCTTAGGGGTCGCCACAGCAGAACTCCGGTCTGCTAATGTTTGGTAGTGGATTTTTATGTGTCGAGTTACAGCCCTGACGCACAGCCTTCAACAAAGGCACGCCCATTCACGCATGCCTCCACACAGAAGACACTCTAGCTGAGAATCGAACAGGACAACATCTTGCTGTGAGGCAACAATGCTACCACAGCACCACTTCTGCCGGTTTTAAAAACAATTAGTATTAAAAATATATTAAACTCAACACAAAAATAAACACAAAAAATGAAAATTACTTATGGACACTGACTTTTTCTGTGAATTTAAACTGCCCAAAGGCACCTTTAAAGCCAGTCAAAAAGTCTGAGGCACACTGCCAAACACATTGATGCATCCCATACCCAAATGAATCACCAACATAAAACTTAAAAGTCACTGATCATATGCAAAAAGTCATTAAACATTTAAAAAAACTACCTACAAATATACATATAAAAAACTAGCGTAAACTAAAAATAAAATAGAAATACTGGTCTAGCATACTTGTCCACAGAACCCATACTAATAGTGTCCGTGACACTCCATCTCTTCAAGAGACTAAAGATATGCCTCCTCCATGATAAAAACAAACAAAAATTATAACTTGACCTCAATTTGTAGTGCTAATAAGAATTTGAATGTTGAAGTTCTCAACTTTTTAGTTACTAAAAAGGTCAAGAGTGGCATTTTAACTCCTGCTACTAGAGTCAGGAGTAGTAAGAAGTCAAAACAGAAAAATAAAGGGCATCAGTTAAATAATAACAAATGTATAAAAGGAGGGGGTTATTGAAAGCAATATTTGATAAGCAAAATGACCTAAGTTTGTCTAATAGTATTTCTAGTGATAGAATATCATTAACTGTAGCTCAAGAAATAACCCTTAACTAACAGGAATCCGAATAAGGATGCTAAGCTAAAGAGAAGAGCCCTGGGTGGACAGGATTTTAACACTCTTTTGATGCATTCAACTATCAGTAAGAAAGTTGAGGATGAGCATGAATAAATTTTGATAACTGGAGTCTCTACTCGTAGACCATCAATAAAGACACTAAGGAATCAAGAGTAACAGTGTCATCATTATCATGATTGAAATGATAGGATCTTAAAGATTTGATACCAAAGATCTTGACACTAAACCTAGATATACACATACTATTGTATATGCAGAGATAAACAATCTTTTTCACTTCCCCATTAATAAAATGAAGAATGCTATTTTGGATTTGACTGAGAGTGTTGAGTTAGTGGGTGTGACTCTTGTCTTATGTGAAATTATTCATGTATTTAAAGGCCCATCTGTTTAATAACAGGTTGAGACAATTGCGTTTAGAATTTAATCTGCAATTAATACGTTTTTGGGAAGAGTTTATTTTGATCATAAAATGTTTGCATATGTGATTTCATTTGAATTGATCCAAATTTGTCATATTTACTGGCATAATTTCTGATGCAATAAAAGTTTTTTCTGTAGATCTAATAATGTTTTAGCATGCTATTTAATTAATGCCCAGAGTTTGGGATCAAAGGGTGACAATTAGTCTGGAAGTTTAGGAAGAATGTAAAATAATTACCATTGCAGAATCATGAAACTCATCTGATGTATGTATAGTTAGTTATATTAAATATGAATATTTGAGAACTAACAATAGAGGCAGTGGGTAAAGCTCTCTCGACTGAAATTTAATTGACATAAATGATAAAACTGAAAGTTTAATGGTTGAGGCTAAGAACTTTAAAAGCAATAGTGATATTTTCTGGTATTGTGTTATAGAGCTCCTAGAATGAATGCTAATTAGCATTGTGTGATCTTAACTTACAGAATTTTAAGTGTTAAAAGTGTGATTTTACTTGGGGATTTAAGCTATCCTGGCATTGATTGGATTAATTAGATGGCAAATAAGTGCAATGCCAAGGATTTTTTTTTAGTATTTTCTCTTACTGTGGTATTTGTCAATTAATCTGTAATGCTACCAGAGGTGATAATATATTAGATATTGTGGCTACTGATACTGCATACATGATAAAAAAGTGGTTGTTATGGCTTCTTTAGGAACTTCTAACCATTTTTTACTAAGAACCCGAACAACGGCTACTGCAGCAAAACAGATGAATATAGCGTAGCTTGAACAGCAGGACCCAACATCCGAAAACAACAGTTCGTGGTATAAAAATCCAAAAGCCCTGCCAAATTGTAGAAAGGTTTCCTTTATTGTGCAAAAAACATCTAGTACCACTAGTTTAGCGCTTTCATCTGCCGACCGCAGACTTCCTCAGAACCAGTGTATACCATCTTTACAGGCTTATTTAAACAAACTTTTGGTGCCAACATTTTAAAATCTATTTAAAGAGACAAGCATTTCAAAAACTTGCTGTAACTAAATCATGTCACTCTAAACTATTATATAACTATATACATTTAACTAAATTTCATAACTTTGTTTGCAACAACTAAATACATATATATGTGTAACTATGGAAATGAAAATACATGTGACATTGTAAGAAATATAACATTATAATAAAACATTATAATAAATATGACATTGTTTAAATTCTAAACCCGATGGGTATATTAGAATAATGTGAAATTGTTGTAAATTGTGATTATAAAATTATTAAAAAGTTTAAAAAAGTTAAAAAATTATTATGAGTCCATAGTCAAAAAAGGCTTAATACTAATGAATTCATTGATACCTGGACTTCTAGTGGAATCAGTGAGCATCTGCCATTTACTTTCTTTGCAGGTTAATCTAGTTTTCCAATCACCACCATAAAGTGTATCTTTTTCCTCATCTATAATAAAAAACAAGAAAATATGATCTTTCCCATATTCTTTAATGTGTCTATATAGTGCATTTTTACAATTCTGTTTTTGTATCCTGTAATAATGTTCATAGATGCGTTTTTTTAACTGCCTTTCTGTTTTGCCTATATAATAGCTGAACATTTTTTACATAGGGCTAAATACACTATATGTTTGGTACTACAATTTCCACCTATACTTCTTATCAATGTGTTGTTTGTATCACCTAATATGACTTTACTATTCATATTGATATACTTACATTGATTACACCTTCCATATTTCCTGGTGAAAATTTTCTCTTGTTCATTAGCCACCTTCCTATGTTTTACTCTTTCTAACAGTCTTTTTATATTGGGACCCGTTTTATAAACAATTTTGGGCTTTTCTCCTAAAATTGTCTTGTTGGAATCTATAACAGTAATAATATCCCAATATCTCTCAATAATATCTTTAATTCTATAACTATATGGCGTGTATGTAATGACACAAACTCTACCCATAAAGTCCTGTTGTGTGTGTTTAATATCTCTAATCTCCATTGTATTGCCCAACAATGGTTGATATTTAAGTCCCCATTGAGTCGTCACATATTCTATGGTATCCTTGATCATTCTTATAGGATAACCTCTATTCACAAATAACTCATTAATAAATTTCATTTCATTCTCCATTAGTTCTTTACTAGAAGACATCCTAGCACATCGGATACATTGACCTTTAATTATGTTTTTAAATATGTGTGGTGGATGTTCACTGCTGAAGTACAAATAATCATTAGAGAAAGTGCTTTTGCGATGCACTCTAGAAGTAAATCCATCTGAAGTTAAACTAATATATGTATCTAAATATGCAATACCCTGATTACTTCATATGTGAACCTGAGGAATTTGGTGGTTCCATTGATATAATTCATAAATTCTAGAATTTTGTCATTGGGTCCATTCCACAAAATAAAAATATCGTCAAGAAATCTCACATAAAAAGTAATGTAAGGATAGAATTCGCAAGTAGTGATAAACTCATTTTCCCAGTCAGACATGACCAGTTTTGCAAATTTTCATTAGTATTAAGCCTTTTTCGACTATGGACTCATAATAATTTTTTAACTTTTTTAAACTTTTTAATAATTTTATAATCACAATTTACAACAATTTCACATTATTCTAATATACCCATCGGGTTTAGAATTTAAACAATGTCATATTTATTATAATGTTTTATTATAATGTTATATTTCTTACAATGTCACATGTATTTTCATTTCCATAGTTACATCATGTGACCTTCGAGATGTGCTCTTCTGCTGTGTTTTCAGTCTTTTTTTCAGCATGTTGGCACTTGGCATATCAAGTGCCAACATTTCAATAGGGAGCCACATTTTATGGAATCCTCTAGAAAAGTAAGTATGGGAATAGATGCAAACAGAAATTCAACTTTGCATCAAAGTGCAACAGAAATGTATGTACAATTTCTATGTTTTTGTGACAATCTTACTCTTATCAAACCATTCAATGGTTTCTTATAAATATATACTCACAGCAATACAATTAACTCTTTAGATTTAAGTTGATTGTTGTTAAATAATTTGTTAAGCATCCTGGCTTGTCCTATGTCATGCCACTATATGTCTGTGTTTGCCTCATGGCCAGGGCCATAGCTGAAAAGGATCTTTGGATCAGTTCACCCATCCAGTTAACAGAAGCATGAGAAAGGCTCCCTACAAATCATTTACAGGAAACAGCATACTAGGTGATAGACTGCAATTACAGACAGCATTTAGTCTCTGTCTACTCATAGCTAGGGAAATGAAATGCATTATTAAAACATATAAAATATTTGGTTGAGGTACATCACACAATGATTAAACAAATGTGTGGCCTTTCTCTTGAAATCCAAAATATGAAAGCGAAAAAATAATTTTTAGCATGGCAAGGAAATGAATTACAACAAAAAGAAAAAGTCAAGTCTGCAAATCTGAAAATTGTACTTATAAATGCAGACTCCTTCAACTAGGAGAAAAAAAACAGTTAAGTATAATTTATGAATGACAAGCATACCGGAAGAAAAAAAGTATATTAACTACTTGTAGAAACTTCTTATCAAATCTATTCATGTTTTCTTTTGTTAAACATTGAAAGTTATAATGGTGAGATATCTTTGAATATTGCTCATAAAACTATAAATAGTAAGCAATATAATTTATCCAGGGCTGCCAAAAGAAATTTTGAAAGTTGGCTGATAAAGATAGAATATGGCATTCATCCAATACTGCTAAGTCATCCCCTCAGCTGCTAAAGTGACCCCTGTTCAAGGACACTTTAGCTGCAATGAGGAAAAACCTCATTATCAGCTAATTTACATGTTTCTGAATCACCATTAACTACCACAAGTGCAGCTCAGCACTTTAATGCAGTAGATAGCACTAGCATTACATTGGCACAAACACCACCCTCATTGACTGTCACACACACACACACACACACACACACACACACACACACACACACACACACACACACACACACACACACACACACACACACACACACCACATAGCTCTTAACTGTCCCTTAGAGTTTCATATCTGTTAGTGTTATATAGTGAATTTTTACGTGATTCCCAATAATGGTTTAAATAATCTCCCTGGTGACATTTAGTGTATTTCTTGGCTTTTTACTGAAGCCTTCCCCACAATGCTTTCCCTTTGTTGGTGAGTACCAGATCAGATATGTTAGATCCTATGGTTGGAGTATGCTTTATCTGTTCCAGGGTGTTTGTGTTATTAAAGACCAGGAAGGGTTGTGCCTGTTTGTATGAGGCAGTATAAGTTTCCCAGTCTATAAAGGGGTAGTTAAAGTCGCCCATGAATAAGGTGAATGGTTGTATGGTGACAGCCTCTACTAGAAGTAGGTAAGAATCATGAGACTTTTAGGGGCATAGATTGCAACCTGTAGCTATCCATGATATGGTGAGGGACCTTATCCATGGTTGTTTGCATGTGGATATGCTCCATGTTATCCTTCTGTTTAACCAACCTGGAGTTATGTTTGTTGCTAATGTAGATCATGACACCTCTTAACTTTTTATGATGCATTAAGTCTCAGTCATGGCACAGATGTCTGCATTCTCCAAAGTGAGGAGTGCATGAAGGGTGCAGAGTTTTTCTTTTGTTTATGCTCCTAGCATTGAGTAGTAACACCTTATGGTTGCTTGGAAGCTTTTTCACTATACTGGTAATTTTGCCTTTTTTGGCATTGATTAAAAAAGGATGTAAGGGGTGGATAAAGTTTTATCCAATATCTGAAAGCCTAGGGGATCAGGTGCAACCCATCTTTGACAAAGCTACATTGTCTGTTGACCATGTCCTCCTATAATGACAGATTTTGGATCCCCCTGGAGTGGCACCAGAAACTAAACCAATATTAAAATCAATCATTTTATGTTCATACTGCGGCATCGTCCTTGGTGAAGGTAAAATGTTGCTCAGTGCAAGGCTTGTACCTGTCTTTGACACATATTCTGAGAGATTCATTATGATTTTTTCATATAGTCCAGTGAGGTACATCTGAAATTATTAACACCAACATGGACTATGATAGAACCATGTTGGTACCTGGGGGTACAGTAACTTGAGTGCATGCGTTATTGTGGATCCTGGCTCCAGATAAGCAACTAGTTGCTCTTCACAGAAATAGCTCCAATACTTCATAGTTACCACCGCCCCTCCTGGCATAAATAAAGGGTGGTTTCCTGTGTTTTCTCCTATTAACCTGGTGCACTTGGGCATTCCGAGGCAGTGTAATAACTGCCTCATGTACACAGACAACCTTCTCCTCTTACCTACCAACACTTAGACTTGTGAGAGATGCACTTATATCACCAAATTATAAGCTATGCACTCTCCAGCCAAGACCGGACTAGCTGGTCAAGAGGAGAAGGTCAACACCTGCACCACACCACATGGAACACTTAGCCCTCCAGAACACCAACTATCACAGCTGTCACATAAAAACACAAACCATACACCCACCTTCACGGAGCCTCTCAATAGAAATTTACCCAAACAGCAGAGACCTCCAAGGCAGAAAAGCACTCAACCACTACAACCACCGCACAAACCATAGGACACATAGCTCACCTCCACAGTGTGCCCTTCAACCTAAGCCCCTAAGGCTAAACACCTTGCCCAATCCACTAATCATAGGTGACTCAATAGTGAGGCACACAGATGTCCCATTCAATAGGTCGAATAAGGAGAAGGTAACAGCTGTTGATCAGGTGCCAGAATCTGACACATAACACACGCACTCAGGTCACTCCACAGCAAGTACAAGTATGACTTTGTTATTGTCCATGTCGGTGTGAATGACCTGAGATGCACTTCCCTGGACTACATGAAAAGAGAAAAATAATAACCAGAAGAAAAACGGATGGAGGGTGCAGAACAGTGCAGTAAAAATAAATAGTGACTGAGAAATAATGGCTAAGGCTCTTGCCACCCCTATAGTGCCTTTTTTGGTGGTGTTCCAAAGACCAAATTACCACCGTAACAGCTATAAATAAATGCAATCTGAGGGTCATGCTGCTCAATGCTAGAAGTCTAAATCTCAAGATGCACTCACTTGAAGCACTCCTCAAAGTGGAGAACATCAACATTTGTGCTGTAATGGAAACCTGATTTAAAGTGGCAAAAAGCACCCCTGCGCTACCAGGCTATAACATGGACCAACACTCCAAAGGCGGTGGTGTCTCCATAT
This sequence comes from Protopterus annectens, assembly GCF_019279795.1. NCBI lineage: Eukaryota > Metazoa > Chordata > Ceratodontiformes > Protopteridae > Protopterus > Protopterus annectens. The sequence continues at coordinate 204,820,330 of NC_056732.1, read as the reverse complement.
TCATAAAGGATATGCACACCTCCAGATTAATAGCCCAGCATAACACATCTGAGATACTTCAGGTACAACTAACATTGGGTAAGATGACAATCCAGGTCATAGCCTGCTATAGGTTCTCAACCATGTCCCTAGACTCTCAGTCCATGTTCCTAAGCACCCTGGAATCTATCAAGGTCAAACCCAACATTCTCATAAAAGGAGACTTCAACTACCCCTCCATCAACTGGGAAAACTACTCAAGCACCAATATACTGGCCCAACACCAATTCCAACTCCCTGGACCAGCTCATTCTGACCCCCACTAGAGGAAGCAACATCCTTGACTTGGTTATTACTAACATGGGTGACCATTGCTCTACACTAATAGTCAATCCCTCCCAGGTCAGATCTGACCATAAACTAATCACCATGGAAATTCACATCTCACCCACACCCCCCACAAAGGTAAGCACCTTGAAAAACTTCTCCAAAGCAGACTTTGGGCTCTTAAAAACAGAGGTGGCTAACTTCATGGCACCCATGCTAATGGAAAATAGCTGCATGACTGCCAAATCATACACCAGTTCACTGTATGAACATGTACATAAATGCATGGAACTAGCCATACCCAACATAACCAAGATACTCTCCTCCAAAAAATGAAGCCAATTTGGTGGTCTCCTGCCATTAATAAACTCTACAACAGAAGGAAGAAGCTGTTGCAGAAAAAGGTGAAGTCCCAAGACTGGAAAAACTCCCTTATTAGCCTCAGCAAAAAGTTGAGATCCCTCATCAAATCCTCCAAAGCCAGCTATGAAGGCAGAACTGTGGCAGGCACTAAAAACAATCATAAAGCCTTCTATAGCTATAGCAAGAATCTCCACTGCAATACCCAGATTTGCTCTGAGCAACTGCACAATGGTACCTCCTATGCTGAGCCAACAGATATTGCCAACATACTGGCCAACAGATTCAGTGCCAACTTTACCCCTCTCCCCCCCAAAGGACCAATAACAGTACTGGAAGAATGCCAGGCACCCAGCATTACTGCTGCACAGGTTAAAGCTGCATTGTTCAAGGCCAAGAATACAGCTTTTATGGGACCCAATAATATCCCTGCCTGTGTTCTACATGAACTACAAAGCGAACTGGCACCACATCTGTGTACCTTGTTCAGTTATAGCTTCACCTCAGGCTTTGTCCCTACTGAATGGTGCACTGGAACTGCTACAGTCATCCCTCTCCATAAAGGGGGAGCGACTACAGACCCTGGGAATTATCGCCCTATTAGCCTGATGAGTCTGATATGTAAGGCTATGGAGCACATCATCATGGACCTAATTAACAAAGATATAGGAAATCTCCAAACTCTAGACCCCACATAATTTGGCTTTCTGAAGGGTAGATCATGCCTGCTCAACCTGGTCAACTTTTTTGAGTCAGTCACCAGGGTTGTGGATGAAGGTAAGGCAGTGCATACAGCCTACCTCAATCTGGCCAAGACCTTTGATACCATTCCTCACTCAGGAATTATTGATAAACTGACCAAACTAGGCATCAACCCCTTTATCACTAGGTAGATTGCAAATTGGCTCACAGATAGAAGGCAGTGGACTTCAGGTCAGATTGCCAATGAGTCACGAGTGGAGTCCCACAGGGATTGATCCTGGGGCCTCTCCTGATCGGCATCTACTTCTCAGATGTCCAGGCCAACACAAAGGGACTCTGGCTGACAAAGTTCGCAGATGACTGCAAGCTGGGAGCCATTATTAACTCCCCAAGTGATGCAGACATCCTAAGAAAGGCCTCACTGAGACCAATGATTGGTGTTGAAACCATGGCTTAAGCTTAATGGCAAAAAATGCATCATCATCCGCTTTGATAAAACTCAGTTCCCACTAATTGCCACATCCATGGGAGCCCACTGAACACTGAAGGCATTATAAGAGATCTGGGGATGCAGGTTGACAGCAACTTCTCCTTTGACCACCACATTGCCACTGTGGTCAGAAAATCCTTCTGTGTGGCACATCTTATTACCAAGGGTTTTGTATTCAGGAAGAAAGAGGTCATCGTCTCCCTCTACTCTTCCCTCATTAGACCAATCATAGAGTACAATGCCCCATTTGGCATGTACCTCACTAGACACATGCAACAACTGGAGAGGCCACAGAAGTACCTCACGAAGAGGACCCTAGGCAATAAACACTTGTCCTACATGGACAGACTCAAAAGACTCCAGCTATTCTCTGTCTCATATCTCGTACTTAGAGGCGATCTCTACTTGACTTACAAAGCCATGTCTGACCCAGCTCTGTTAGAAATGCTACATCTAAAGAAATCCCAATGCCTCTGTACCACACAGTCCAGAGACCTCAACCTCATTACCACAATCAACAGAACAAGCTGGAGGGACAGGTTCCTCACCCAGAGACTGCCCTCTGCAATATACTTCCCATACATGTCAAGGAGAGCACCTCTCTGTCCCTCTTCAAGAAAAATTTTGATGAGTGGATGGACAATCAAAAGTTCACCCCAGGGATCACTCCAGTGTCTATACTTGATAGAGGCACTGGGAACTAACGTCGGATGGCATGATGCCAGGGCACTTCTATGGGCTAGGCTTGGAAAGGCTCCAGGGCCATTAGCCTTGTACACACCTATGAACCTATGAACTAACCATTATCTTCTCCTTGTCTAACCTGTTGATTGGGGTATCTGTTTGTTGCACAATGGAGTCCCCATTGAGAAGAGTATTAGCTAAAGTATGTGCTTTGCTATTGGGGGACCATTGGTGTAGTCTTATGTAAGATGTTTGATGTTTTTTTTTTTTGGTGTATGTTTTAATCATTGCTGAAGAGCAGTGCAGCTGTTAGGTGGCTCTGGAGATTTCTGAGATTTGGAAAGGTTTCTTTTAAGTGCCTCAGCATAAGACAATCTGTGTGTGTGGTGAGTGGTATGTGTGAGGGATGAAGTGTGGATATTCATGAAAACCGCATTTGCATTCAAGGTTTTTGTTTCCAAGGAAGTTGTGTATTTACATGTCTTGCATTCTGTGTTATTTTCTTTAATGATAAACTAGATGGCTGAGAACATGAGACAATTTCTACATTGCTTTAGGATGCTCAAATCTACCAAGCTGGCTACAGAGGCATTAGGAAATTCCATATCCGTGTTGTCCAGTGCTAGATGTTAAGAGCAAAATGTGGTATAGTGTTGGGATATGGTAGTGCAAGTCAATAGACAAGCTAGCTGCTGCAAGCTTAATTCTGCACAGTGCCTTTGTAGGGAAATTGTAGTGTCTAGGTGTTTACTATTATGCAAGGAACTGCTAACTGCTGCTGTAGGGTGGGCAGCTCCATTCAAGCTTGTCTGATTTATAGTGCTGAGAGAAAAAAAAAATAAAAACTGACTCCTATACCATCTAGCCAATAAACAGCCATACTTTGAGATACCTGGAGTGCACTGCTACCCAACTCTGACAGACCTTCTGCCACAAGATGGATGATCCTGGAATTTCTTCAGTGCAAAAGCACAGCAAAAGCAGCTGTCAAGTACATATTAATCAGCAAACAACTACCAAACAAGCATGTCTCTGGCTAATTAGGTCTTCTGCAAGGCAATCTGGAAAAAAACAGAACTAGAAAAAGCCAACAAACAAAGGACAATTTTTGCCAAATAGTTAAATAAATGCTTTAATAATAATAAAAAGTAGTAGCTAACACTGTATCAAAGCAAGAACACATACGATAAATTAAGAAAATATGCTTTTTTTTAGCCTGGGTGGCTCTGGATGCAGTTGAAACACCTGAAATGTGTTGCTGAACTCTATGGAGGTGAGCACAGGGCCTTGCAAACTCTCTTGATTTATACCAGAGGAAAAAAAGCCTAAAAACCAACTTCTATGCCCTCTAGCCAATAAACTACCACATTTGAGATCCCTGAAGTGCTTTCCAACCCAGGGAGACCAGGTACTCACCTTCTGCCACAAGATGGATGATCCTAGAATTTCTCAATGTAAATTCACAGCAAAAGTAGTTCTCGGGTGTAGATTAATCAACAAACTGCCAAGTCCCTGGCTAATTTGCCTTTCTGCAGTAGGATAAACTGCAGGATAAGGGATTTAAATGATTTTATTTATCTTGTCATATATTTTTGTTCCTACTAAGCATACAGACATGATAAAAACTTAAAGTACTCTGAAATAAACTATGAAACAATGAACTCGATACATCATGACAGGTACTGGCAAATAACGTTAATATAACAAAAATAAAAAGGTAAGCGCTTTTGCAGTGAAATAGCCGCTTCATCAGACCAATATAATACAAAGAACAAGTCACACAGATTTAAAATGCAAAGCAACCTATCATGAAATAATATAAAATCACATGCACTTGAGGTTCATTCACAAAGGAAACCTATTCATAAAAAATAAACCAATAAAATCAGTGCCTCAGTGTACATACTCTAAGAGCAAGCTTAATAGAAAGTGCATTGTTTAAGCCAGGAAACATGTCAGCTTTTAAATAGACAATCCATTTAAGTTCAGAGCATTCTGTCTTGCTTTTAATGTTACCGCCTTGCATATTCTCATTAATCACTTCCAGTATGATAAATGTAAAGGCATGGTTAGATCCAAAGTCAGTCACTTATGTGTTTTGCTAATGAGTTCATCAATTTACCGTTATGGATATCACCTACATGTTCTAAGATTCTGTCTTTAAACATGCGATCAGTCTTCTCAAAATAAAAACATTCACAGGCTTGACATTTAGTGTAATAGACAACATTCATCATGCTACAATCACCATATAAATCAAGAGAAATGTTATAGCTAGATGACAATTTCTCTATGATTAGTTATCCAAATAACCAATACTAAACTTTGCACATGCATTATGGGCCAGTATTAAACTTTCCGCTCCTTATGTCCATTCTGGGTATCACATTGCCTTGATTGACTGAGCGAACCTGCCCCCTTTTGTTTCGAATTTGGGATCATCCCTCTTGTATAGTCTGTCTCTATAGGAAGAGGTTCCACAAGGGAAAAATGGGAATTAATAGCAGAGGTACTGGGGACAGCAGGTGGTTGTAAATCCTATGGTTAAATTAAAGAACTTAGATTTACAATCAGTCTGCAAAGCTTGCCATAAATCATTCTCACATAAATTAATGAACACTTCAACCACAGGATTTGAACACAAGGAACAGGAACTGAATTCCTTGATAGTGAATATGTCCTCCTCCTCCCTCATGGCTTATCAAATTAACCTTTTGAATAAGGGTTTGTCCGTTATACCTGCCAGGAGAATGAATGTTACAGATACAATTATTGATCTTAAGTTGTTTGCCAGAAGTGTGAGTCTTAATTTAATGTTCTGTCATCAAGACACCTGTAATAACTACTTGTTTAAGAAACTAGGCTCCTTCACACCAGCACAACATCCTATGGTTGAAGCATAAGAGCAACTGCTTAGAACAATGAGACTCCATAATGATGATGAGACAGCTTTAAAGATTCTGGGAGATATTTCTAACGACTTTATAACTAGACGGTTTGCAGCACTGAAGTCCATAGGATTGCTACTAAAGTAAGATCACTTAGGGATACCTTACCTAAACCCTTTTTTATAGATGGAACTGAAACTACAACTGTTCATTCTGCCAATCACACCTCTTGTCCATAGGTTCATAGATTCATAGGTTTATAGATTAGTACTAGGCTAACTGCCCTTGTGGGCCATTTTCAGCCTAGCCAATTAATCCACGTGAGAATCAACCCTGCACCTTATGTTTGTAAGGTAAACACCTTAACCATTATGCCAACCTCCCATGTGGAGTTCTTACTTATTCTACTAATGTCAGTACTGCATGTGACATAATTAAAAAGAAATGGCCGCTTTTAATGGCTGATGAATCTATAAGAAGGTTGTTAGGGCCTGGACCTAATTTTTCATTTTGAAATAATTTATCACTGAAGCGTCAGTTATGTTACAAACAATCTGTGTATAAGCCCACACATTCAGATCATGTGGGGACTTTTTTCCTGCAGATCTTGCTATACTTGCAGGTTTATTTGGATCACTAATCATACTGAGCACTTGTCATCTAGCTATAAATAACATTTCTACTGATTTCTATGATGATTTCTATTGATGATGTAGAATGATGAGTACTTCTATTACAAAGACTTACATTCTGTGAATTTGTGTACAGCTGATATAGCAGAGCTAATTTCCTGGCTGTGTTGGATTCTTTAACCATCTGATATACAAACTGATAAGTACACTTTTTTTGCACTGGTTTGCACAGTACAGAATTTACATATTTGCTTTATTGTCTGTGTCCTCTGTTGTCTGCACTGTTTTTCCTGCCCTCCCACCCAATTGTAGTTGTACTCTTAAACTTGGTGGCTTTGGAATTGCCCACTGCTGCTGTCCTATCTCATTAGCTCAGTGTACTGAGTACAGAGAGACCATTTGTGAAGGCCAACACCCTTAGTTCCTTAATCTTGTACTATCTTCTGTTTCTTCCCTGTCCACTTAAAAAAATAAATAATTTTTTTTCAGCTGTTTTACTGTAATTGTGTTCTTTCTACTTTATTACCTTATTTTTGCTGTGTGCCATTAAGTGTTCAAGTGCTTTTATTCTGCTGCAGTAATTACTGCTTGTTAATGGCTTGATTAAATTTATCTGTTATTCTAAGCATCTTAGTTTTGGTTTTAGCACTTGTGCTTCAGGCAAGTTGCTTAACATTTAACAAGGTCCTTGTGGTCTACACTCTTATGGACATGCCCTTATCAAAACCCTCTCTCCTTAAGCCTCTCCCCAAGCATTCAGAACACCATGTCTAGACAATTCCCATCAGGTTCTCCTGCCAGCCTGGTCAACATGGGCATACAGAGACAGTGTAGTAATTACCCTCATGTTTACTGACAGCCCTCTTCTCCTAGCACATAATTATTCTACTTGCGAGAAATGCATGTACATAGGTAACCTGGAGTCCATGTTCTGTCGCACCACAGTCAGTACTCCTGGCAAAGAGGAGATTGCCAGCACAAACACCACACCACTCACATCACATAGCCAAGCACAACACACACACACACACACACACACACACACACACACACACACACACACACACACACACACACACACACACACACACACACACACCTGTACAGAGGTCTACAATAAAAACTTACCTAAATAGCAGAGACCTCCAAAACACACACAAACATTCCACATGCAACAACAAACACATCACATACACCAGACAGCACACCAGTGTCTCACAAACACAGCCCATAAGGCAAAACAACAAACCATCACAGCCCACAAGACATAACAATAAACCTACTAGTCACTGGTGACTCAGTTGTGAGACACACTGATGTCCCCCCTCACCAGGCTCAACAAGGAGAAGGTCACAGTCAGTTATTTGTCTGGTGCCAGAATCCACCACATCATGCATGCACTTAAGTCTCTCTACAACAAGTACAAGTATGACTCTGTCATTGTCCATGTTGGTGTGAATGACTTGAGATGTACCTCCCTGGACTATATGAAGAGGCACATGATTGAGCTCTCAGAGTATATGTCCCAGGCAAGTGTGACTCTAGCCCTACGCAGCATCCCACCTTCACCAAGAATGATACCAAAATACCAACAAAAATAATTGACTTCAACAATTGGCTTAGTTTCTGGTGTCATTCCAAGGGGATCCAGTATCTGTCAGCCTGGGATGACATGGTTGATGGCCTTGATGCTTTGCCACAGATGGCCTCTGCCTGTCACCACTGGTTTTCCGGATCCTGGCCAAGGCTCTTGGCTCCCCCATTGTGCCTTTTTTAGGCAATATCCCAAAGACAAATTTTACGACATAAAAGATCTGTTAAAAAGCAAATTGAAGGTCATGCTGCTTAATGTTAGGAACCTTAACCTGAAAATGCACTCACTGGAGGCTCTCCTTACACTAGAAGATGCCGATGTCTGAGGGGTCACAGAAGACTTAGTTCAGGGCTGCAGAGAGCACCCCTGCCTTACCAGGCTATATCTCATTCCACACATTTCGACCCCAAAATGAGGTTGGGAAGACTAAGGATGGTGGAGTCTCTGTCTTCATTAAGGACAGGCACACATCCAGACTGGTTTACCAGCATAATGCACTGAAACTACTCCAGGTGCAACTTACAGTTGGCAAGACACCCACCCAAGTTATAGCCAGCTATAGACCACCCTCCATGACTCAGGATCTACCTGACTCCATCAAGGTATCTCCTAACACCCTAATCATTGGTGACTTCAACAACCCCACCATAGACTGGGTAAACTATTCTTGCACTAATGCAGTCACTGAACAATTCTTTGACTTCATCATTTCTAATGCACTAGACCAGCTCATCTCATTTCCCCCACATGGGGAGATGACATTCTGGACTTGGTTTTCATCAGCATGGGTGACTGCTGCACCACTCTTCCTGGTGAGATCAGATCATTGGACTGTATCCTTCGAAGTTTCTATCCCACCCAACCCATCCCAAACCATATTCAAGCTAAAAAACTTCTCAAAAGCTTCTCAAAAGCTGACTACAACCTTCTAAGGGAGGGTATCTGTAGCTTCACACCACCGCCCTGCTCAGAGGATGCAGACAACTATGCTGAACAGTATGCCAATGCAGTATACAAGCACCTATACAACTGCATGGACTTGGTCAGCCATACCCAATAGAACTAAAACCTGCTCCTCAAGGAAACACAAACCTGTTTGGTGCACATCCTCAATAAACAGGCTTTACAACTAAAGGAAGAAACTATTGTACAAGGGTAAAAAGGAACATATTCCAAATTGGAAAAACTCCCTCCTTAGCCTCAACAAGCAAATTAGATCTCTAGTGAAAACCTCCAAAGCCAATTATGAATCGACACTAGCCTCTGAAACAAAGGGAAACCACAAAGCCTACTTCAGTTATGTCAGGATCCTCCATGGCAGGTTTGTTCTAAATTAATACTTAACAGTATCACTTACACTGATCCTGTTGACTTAGCCAACCTGCTAGCAGATAGGTTCGGAGCAAACTCCACCCCCCTGACACCCCAAAGGCACTTTCAACATCTCCGATACTTGTCCCACATCTCACATCTCCATAGGTCAAGTGTTTAAGGTCCTATCCAATGCAAAGAACACAGCTTCCATGGGACCTGATAGTATCCCAGGCTGTATTCTGCACCATCTCCAGTAAGAACTGACTTCGTCATTGAACACCCTATTCAACCACAGTCTAAGTACAGGCTTCATTCTAGCAGAGCAGTGAACTGCTATTGTCATCCCCTTGCACAAAGGTGGTGCCACTACTGACCCTGGAAGCTATCACCCCATTAGCTTGACAAGTCTGATCTGTAAAGCCATGGAATGTATTATTATGGATCTCATAAACAAGGACAAAGGCAATCTCCAAGCTCTTGGCCCCCACCCAGTTTGGATTTGTTAATGGCAGATCTTGTCTGTTGAACCTGGTTGACTTCTTTGAGACTGTCACCAAAGCCCTGGATGAGGGAAAGTCAGTGCATACAGCTTACCTTGACTTAGCCAATGCCTTTGACACAATCCCCCACTTGGGTATCATCAAAAAGCTAACATAACTTGGCATAAATCAGGTGGGTGGCCAACTGGCTCACAGACAGGACCCTCAAAGTCAAAAAAGGCTCCCCCACCTCTGATAGCAGGCCTGTCACTAGTGGAGTTCCCCATGGATCTCTCCTGGGACCCATACTGTTTGGCATCTACTCAGATGTCCAAGCAAAGGCAAAAGGTTTGTGGCTGACCAAGTTTGTATATGACTGTAAGCTGGGTGCTGTCATTGACTCCCCAAATGAAGTTAACATACTGCAAGAGGATTTCACAGCAGCTAATGACTGGTGCCAAAGTCATGCCCTCACGCCAAATGCAAAAAAAGTATCATTATACCATTCAGCAAAGACATTGCCCCTACTGATTACCACATCAACAGCAACCCCCTAAGCACACAACCTGTGGTGAGAGATCTGGGCACTCAGGCTGATAACAAGCCTCACATTTGACCATCATGTAATGGCAGTGGTCAGAAAAGCCTTTTACTTAGTTAGTCTCATAAGTAAAGGGATTGCATCCAGAAAAAAGGAGGATATTACCTCTCTATACTCATCCCTCATTAGACCAATAATTGAGTATAAAGTCCTGCTTGGTATGTATCTCTCCAAACATCTGCATCAACTAGAAAGGCCACTGAAATACCTCACAAAGAGAATCCATGGCCTCCAACACCTGTCCTATGCGGACAGGTTCAAATCACTATCAGTCTATTTGGTATCATGCAGATTGCGCACGATTGATCGGTGTCTTGCCTACAAGGCAATTTTGGACTCTGCCCTACTCCTCACACATTACCCACTTGAAAGGTCTGAATCTAATATGCAACATCAACAAAAGCTGCTGGAGAGACAGGATTGTCTCCCAGAGGCTGCTTGGTCTCTGGAATAGACTTCCCATACATGTCAAACAGAGCACCTCCCTGACCCTTTTTAAGCACAACCTTGATGAGTGGATGGGAAACCAAAAATTTGTCCCAGGGTTCCACCTGTGTCCCTCAATGATGGGGGCGACAGGTGCTGACCGAGGTTTCTTTTTGGGGATAAACTCTTGGCTAGTCTTGTAAGGGCCCCAGGGCCATTAGCCTAGGAACCTCCTATGATCCTATGAATGTTGTCTATTATGTTAAATGTCAAGCCTGTGAATGTTTTTATATTGGGAAGACCAATCACATGTTTAAAGACAAAATCTTAAAGCATGTAGCTGCTAACCATAATGGTAAATTGATGAACTCATTAGTGAAACACATAAGTGACTTTGGATCTAATCATGCCTTTAAATTTACAGTACTGGAAGTGGTTAATGAGAATATACAAGGTGGTGACATTAAAAACAAGACAGAATACTCTAAACATTAATGGAGTGTCTGCTTAAAACCAGACATTTTTCTTGGCTTAAACAATGCATTTTCCATTAAGCCTGCTCTTAGACAATGTGGACTGAGGCACTGATTTTATTGGTTTATTTTTTATGAATGGGTGTTTTTTATGAATGAACCTCAAGAGCATGTTATTTTATATTATTTTCTGATTGGTTGTTTTGCATTTTAAATTTGTATGGCTTGTTCTTTGTATTATATTGGTCTAATGAAGTGGCTATTTATACATGCAAGTGCTTACCTTTTTTATTTTTGTTATATTAAAGTTATTTACCAGTTCCTGCTGTGGTGTATCAAGTTTCTTTTTTCATAGTTTGATAGTTTGATATGTTTTTGTGGCAGATTGCTCTTTACCTGCTGACCGATTTATCTTTTTTTTTACTTTAGTACTCTGAAATAAAACAGAAAAAAGATTAAGATGGAAATATAGCAAGAGGATGAAATAAAATAAAGTATTTTGGCTTTTCCCAGTGAAGCTATATGAATTACAAATTCTGTTGCTTTTCCTCTATCATTGAAAATATATGTGTATTGTAATGAATTATACAACAAGCAGTATGAATACATGTTTTTTTATTTTTCTACCCATTTAAATATATGCATTAAAATGAACTGTGGAACAATGAATTTAAATTATATTTATTTGTTTATATTTCACTTTCTCTACTGCAGATATGTGCATCATAATGCAGTTAAAAAATTGTGAAATAAATTTTATTCTTGACATTCTCACTGAAAGATGATTCATTATAATGTACAAAAGAACAAGAGATTTTAGTGATTTATTTATTGCTTTCCCAACAGAAGCTACATGTATCACAAATAATTGGGTATAGAAGTAAAACTAGAGAGGGGAAGGAAGGGGAAAGAAAGAAAACTGTCATATGACATTTTTTTATTCTTCCCACTGAAGAAATGTATATCTTAATGGACTTTGGAACAAGGAATTTAAAAGAGGGTTGTAGTTTTTTACAGGCCAACTCATCAGTTATGATTTTCCTCACCCCCCTCCAACACACAATACAGTAATTTTCCCACCTTCTCCAGATTGTACCAAACTCAAACAGTTTGCACAAATGATGAAAGATAAAAAGGAGTTATGGATGGAAGAAAACCTCCTGCAGCCTGAGCTTTCCTGTAAGTACTCATAACATTAATACTGGTGTTAGATCAGTTTTTTTTTTATTGTACAGTAGTTATAAGACATTAGACAGGCTAAAAATAAAATAGGCCTAGAAATGGTGTTTTATTTATGCATACATTTTAGAAAAGCAGAAACAAAAAATCTTCCACTAAATGTTAACCTTGCTGAAATAACAGTTTCTCAAGGAAAGATTTCAGACAGTTCTTGTTATGTTCCTTTCTCAAGGAAAAGATAAAGCCTTACAGAATATTCTTTGCACATACAAGACAAAGTCTAAGACCAAGGTTAAAAAAAGTGTTTAGAGAATTTATTCTGAAAAGTGCACAAGACTTGGTTCATAAGGGAGAGACTGACACCTATTCAGCATGAATTAAGATTTTCGTTTCTCAGTCTCATTGCATACAGTGTTTCCAGCTAACTACGGTACAGTACAGCATTATCAAATTTTACAATGGTGCCCAATGTGACCTGCTGTCTGTGGACTGATATATACTTCTCGTTACCCAGCAAGCAGCTGTAACCCTTTCACATCCAGTTTCCTGTACTGCATATTTTCTAAAGTTCACAGTAACTGTTTATACAGCAGAAATACTAAAAAAGCACTCCGGAAAACACATCACCCTTTCAGTGAAGATATTGTTCATTTCCAGACTTGGTTACACTATGTGTGTTCTACAGAAATCCACAGAATAACAATGTTTTATTCAACTTCATGTGTTCTACAGACTATAAAATAACACTGTTTTTATTAAAGTGCAGCACTCTGTGTTTTGTTCATCTACGTGTTTTAAAAAAACTTCAGCAAAAACAGCTGAGGTAAGTAATTTTTTCAAGTACAGTTTTACTGCAATAAAACTTCAAGGTTTCATTAACAGTTTAAAGTGACAGCAACTGTTTCATAACAGACTTTTCAGCAGCATACCAGTGTTTTTTCCATAAATAAAGCTATAAACTCTATACAGAATAAGCTGAAAATTATGGCATAACAGTTCCTCATTAAAACAACATTACTTCATGCAAAAAATGAACAACAAAATTGCATAGCACCAGTGTTTACTTCACACAACTTCAGCAGACCAGTATTAAATCAAAGCAGTGTTCCTTCAGAACATAAAAGACTATCTCCACAGACTTTCAAGTTTCCAAAGTGAAGTCATACAGTCAAAAAGCAAAAAAAAAAAAAAAATTCTTCCAAAACCATAAAGCTATGTAAGACTTTATATGCACCTTTTAGTTAACAGTTCAAAAAAAGTTTAAACTAATTATTTAAAGTCATTTTCATTTAAACATGTCAAGTAATACTGCTACAGTTAAAATGTCAGTACATTTTTGGTTTAAGTTAAAAAATGTTTTCTTACAGTTAAAGGTTATTAGTTCAAAAATATTAAATATGTCTAAACGCAAAAAGTTTAAATCACAAAAGCAGGCTAATGACTCAAAAGTCAGTATGGTCTCCAGTTTAAACGTACATGCTTCAGCACATGCAATTTAACATAATAATTTCAGTTGTAATATAGTTTCATGCAAAAATAGAATATAATACATACAATTCAGAATACAGAAGTATGTTGTAGTAGTCTGTCTAAAGTTCACATTACTTCATCTAGTTTTTTATTTTCAGATTCAAATACTATGTTTGCACTAAAAAATATAAAAAAAAAATCAAAGTGCAAATTTTGTAGCTAAAAGACAAACTTCAGTACTACGTAAAAGAATACATTCCATAGCTATCTGTAAAAATCAAAGCATTAATCTGACATTGTTTAAAGTTATTTCATTATTTATGGACAAATCAGTTTTAGTTGCATATAAAAACATACAAGTGTGGTCTTGTCAGAATTTAAAAAGTCAAAAATTGTAGCAGCTACCAGTTCAACGTGTAACAGCTCTGTATATACTGGTTTAAACTTCAGTAAAAAAATATGTACAAATATGCAAATTTTAAAGAATTGGTTACAACAGAAACATGCAGTTTTATAAGTTAAAAATAAAATAAATTCCAGTTCAGCTGACATAGCTAAAGTGCTCAAAAATACATATTGAGTGTAGTCAGTTAAAAAAAAGTAACCGTATGCCTCTATGTCTTGCAAGGTATATCAAAACTAATAGTCAAACTAATTAGCAAAATAAAGGGTTTGCAGTTACAGTTTGGCAAACAAATTTTTTATATTATTGTTTTGTTTAGCAGTCATTAGTTAAGTGCATAAACAATATCGTAATATAAACAGAAACAAAATAATGTTTGTTAGTTTACAAAATATAACATTTAAAGTCAATGCTACATTATAAAAGTAACAGCACAGTTAGTTCAAATCCTATGTATAAAAGAGTACATTATGCAATCACTTTAAGACTGCATATGTTTCATGCAAAAATAGCAGTTTGCTAAACATATCAGCTCAAATTACAACTAGACTAGTAAGCTAAGTTAAGAGTTAAAAACAGCGCTATCCATTTAATGCATTACAGTTTACTATTTATCCAAAAAGCTGTAGACAGTAATAACACATTCTTGCATAATTCAATACTAATAAAAAGTTAAATAACGTCAGCTAAAAAAACGGTTATGGTGAGACAGTAGGTGGAGTTTCACTCACTGAACAGTATGTTAAAATCTAAAAGTCATGAGACAAAATGTAAAAAGTTCAGGTGCAAAAATGCACAGTGTTAAATTATTACTTTAATTTTCATTTAAAATAAGTTAATACAACTATCAAGTTAAATGCAATTGCTACAGCCAAGACCTTAAAAAGCTGTCCATTTAGTGGTAAGACAAAAACAAATTTTGCAAGCATCAGATGCTAGTAATAATTTTTTTTTTAAAATACTAATATTTCAGCAGTAAGTCAGACTTCACCTGTCACAACAGTTAAATGTTTTTTTTTGTATGCAAAAAAACAGTGTCCTAAATACTGGATATAAAAAAACAAGCATATTCTACTACTTTGAGATGCCTAATTTAGTGGCTCTTGTAGATGGATTTTGTTCTATGCATGGAAAATGAGTTCCTTGTTCATAAATATGTAATGAAGAAGTTACAAGGCTTTGACACAGTTTTGAGCAAAGAACAATAGGTGCATGGCATGACTAAAGTTAATTTTGGTGGCCATGTTTGGCACCAAGAAGGGGTTTCTATATAAGGAAAGCCTTCCCTTTTGGAAAATAAGGTAGTGTAGGGAAATTGGCAGCACCTAAAGTTAGGAAATCCTGCTGCCTAATTTGACAGCCACCAGACAGAAGGTCTCCTGTAAGTTTTTTTCTGGATCTACTGACAATACTAGTTCAAATGGTGAAAGAGTAATCTTTCCATCATAAAGTATATGCCATGTGTGAACCAGGTCCTATATTGCTAATCTCAATAAGAATTCTGTTTTAAGATATGCTTTGTAGATCCTCAGAAGTAACATGCTTTATGGCGACTGACTTATATGGAAGTTTGAGATGCTATTAAAGTATACACTGGATGTGAAAAAGCTGAGCTGTTTTTAAAAACAACAGAAAAGTAGGCCAGGATTATAGCTATGAGACTAAGGGATGGGGGTGGGGTGGGTCAATGTTCCTTTCAACAGTCCTTCAGGAAAACATGTTCCATTTGCCCCTGGAGGTTTTTTAAGTCTGAGGGTGTTAGGTTAAGGAAAGTATGGAAACTACTCTGTCTAGAAACTCAAGGTAGCAAATGATTAAGAGAAGTGAATGCTTGTGGCTGAGAGTGTGTAGACCCAGGTGCAGTCTGCCTTTTAAGTTTATTGAAGATGAGGGGAGGTGCTCAGGATGGGATACTTTGTAGTTGGCTAACAGTGGAAGCCACCATCATAGCCAGAAGGTTGTCATGAACATGTGTCCAAAACTCGAGTGTTTTGTCTTTAAGAAGCAGTTCAAGATCAAGGGAAGGGGAATGTATGGCAAACCCTTGGGTGAAGGGGCATTAGATGGGAATGTATAGCATACCCCTGGATCAGGGGAGCATTAGATCCTCCTTCAGCATGCCGCCTGTGATGGGAAAAAGGAAGAGAACCAAGGACAATTTCTGTTGTTAACAGAAGAGAAAATGTCACACATTACTGGACACTGAAGAGCACAGTTGCTACTCACAGGGTGTAATGATCAGCTTACTGATCTTGTCTGCTAGGAAGCTGGTCTCACATAGGATGTGGATTGTAAAACTCTAGCAATTGTTTGATTATGCCTACTTCCAACCACTCATGACTTCCATACAGAGGGGTACGAGTGCATTCTTTCTTGTTTACTGCAGTTTTGTCTGTCTGAATGGGAATAAAACACTAAAAGGTGTGGTGAGTTTGGAGGACTCCTGCCATCTCAAGAAGCTTTATATGTATGTAGACTTTTTGTTTTGATCGCAAGCCCTATAGCATTTGTTCCTTGTAATGCCCCCCCCCCCCCAATGAGTGAAGTATATGTGGTGCTGTAGGTAATCAGATGAGTTTCTACATAGGGCTTCCCCATGGAGAAGGTTTGTAGAAGCCATCCACTACTAGAGATGAACCCTTCAGGATATGTAACCCTTATATTAACTTTTGCTGTGCCCATTGCCTATATTCACCAAGACCTGAAGGTCCACTATAGAACACTGATGTGTAATTTCACATATGGGAACATTTGCATGGCAGCTGGCATCAGTCCTAGGAGCCTGAGACTCTGGTTGCCTGTGGTTTCCTTGAACAACATGAAACAATGCACCACAGATAGAGGGATTATGATGTATTCCAAGGAGGAAAAGACATGACAGATTTTGTTATCTAGGATGCAGACAATGAGTATTAGAGGCTGCATCAGGATCATCTGTGACTTGTTGAATTTCTTTTTGATCTTCTTTGAATGGAAAGTCTATAAGAGGAACCCTGTCTGCTGAATGAGCTCATCTAAGGTATCTACCAAACCTACCGCTATCAACCAGTCATCCAAGTAGGAGAAGATCATGGCTTCCTGTAACCTGGTGTGGGGTGCTATTCTTAATATGATCTTGATGATTATTTTGGGACTGTAGAGGCAGAACTGAACCATCCCTAATTGCTACTAACTGGCTTCTAGGTGAAAGTGTGGAAATCGTCTGGACTGTTATTTGCCTTCAGGGGTAGATGAAGGTCTGTTATAAAGGTCCAAAGGCCACATCTAGTCTCTGATTGATAATCTGAGTGTATTGGGAGAGGGGAGGTAGGAGCCAAAGACTGATCATGAGGTCCCTGGACTTCCTTTGCACCAAAAAAAAAAGATCTGAAATAACATCAAAGTCCTTGACTGTCGGTTGGATGGCTCCTTTCCTTAGAAGGCTTAATGCCCTACTCCTTGTCTGGATTTTTTCCTTTCAATGGAGCATCAGGCAAAGTATGTTGAGAAGGAGGCAATGAGAAAATAAGGCCAAACAGTGCCTTATTTTTCCTTTTGTATATGCCTTTGTTGTGATTGCTTGCCACTGGGAGGCACCACATCAGTCAAAACTCACCAGTAAACATTTAACTTATGAGGCTGAAAAGAAAAAAAGATACCAAAGCCTCCTACAGCACACTATAAAAGATCTCAGCCTTCATTACACCAGGCAGCACCACTCCCACTTTCTAGCAAATCCACACAGATCACCCAAGAGTCACCAGGAAAGCAAGCCTAAACTCTATAAGGCTCACTAAGTCTGCTACCACACAAGGAAATGTCTTAGACATAACTGACTCTATAGTTCAGCCTACAGAATCCACACTCACCACACTAGACAAGAACAGGATGTTTGTAAGCTGCTTGTCTGGTACCACAATCCATGATGTCACAAGGCCCTAAGGTGCCTTACACTAGACAAGCATAATTACAACCTAGTGGTGGCCCATGTGAGAGTGAATGACATGAGGTTCTCCACCCTGAGGGACATGCAGAGAGACATGATAGAATTTACTATGCATGTTTTAGAGGCAGAAAGGACCTTTAGTAGTATCTCACCTTTCCCAAAAGTGATGCCTAGATACCAATACAAAATAAATGGATTTAGTAGCTGTTATGTTAAGTAGTTGGTGTCATTCTAAAGGATGCAGCATCTGTCAGCCCAGGATAAGTTGGTAGATTAGACTTCCTGTTTCACCAGGGATGGCTTACACCTCTCATAACAGGGCTTATACATATTGGCTAAAGCCTTTGCTGCCCCTACAGTGCCTTTTTAGGTGGAGTCACCCTACTAGACTTTCCTAATTTGGAAACTCAAACTGAAATTTGGGCAACACCATGGTGGCACTAGTCAATGCTAGGTGTCTAGACAGAAAGGTGCCAAAACTTGAGGACCTCCTACAACTTGAACACATTAGTATCTGTGTTGTTACTAAGACATGACTTCAGTGCAATGACAGCTCTCCCTCTTTATTAGTGTTTAGTGCTTGTCATGCCTTCTGGTCTGTCGATAACTATTTTTATGGGAAATAAAAACTGATGAAAATGAAAAAGAGAGGAATGTGTAGCACAGAAATATCATGATACAATGTTACTGTATCAATCCTTGGGCTGATGTAACAAATGAAAAAATTAAAACTATAAAAGTACAAAAACGTGGTGTAATAAGCACGTGGAATGCCAATATTTTTTATGGAGACTAGTGATTAATAAATTACCAGTAAAAAGAAATATGCTATAAAAATAAATGCAAGTGTTTGTATATATAGTGGCAAAAAGGAAACAACTGAATATCTTTTCTTGCAATGTATAAGGGTTACAAAATTGTGGGAAAAATGTGTGAAGAAAAGTTTTTTGAAGGTATAAAGCAGATGAAGGATATAAATATGTATATGATTATGTATGGATATTATGGACATAAAACTAAAGAAAATTAAAAAAAATTATTTTATGGTGTATGGCCATTTGGAATGAAAATATCGATCAAATAGTGTATAATGGTAAATGGAGATAAGCAATAATTTTAAGAAAATGCAGACTGTATTTGTGGAAGAAGGGGGGATTAAGATGGACAATGATGACAGAAGTTCAAATAATAAAGGAAAGCAAGATAATTATTATTGTTTAATAATCCAGGAAAGAAATAGAAAATTGTACACTGTATAAATTGCAGATATGTAACTCTGTAAACAATATTGTAAATAATGTTCTACTCTTTTCGATAAGTGCCTTGCGATCTTTTACATCCACGTGGGCTACCACCAACTCAGGTAGATGGGACCGCACCCCATATATGCTGCACTGCAGTGTCAGTATTTGAAAATTAATTCAATGAGTTGGTGTGGGAACAGAACCCTCACCTTTCTGCACAACCTGTTAAGCTACTGAGCTAGCATATGGTTATGTCATCCTTTTCCTTTCTTTTGTGTCTTTCTTACTTCCAGTTTTTATTTTTGTCATTCTTCTCTGAATCCTCTCCAACTGAATTTTCATTTTGTTCCTGTTTGTCCCATCTCCAACTCTTTCTACTGTCCTTCATTATTTTCAAATACTGCATACTTATTTTTAACATGTATCTGAGCCCTCTGTGTCTGCAGACTATTGCCCCTCTTCATTTAACCCATCCTTTTCAGTATTTCTTATATTCAGTTTTTAAATTATTATCCCATAATACCTTCTTCACAATTTTCTACAGTAACATGTTTAACTTTTAGTTATGTACTTACCATAACTTTAGATGTTTGGGATCCATCTCGCCTACATTCTGTACTGATGGGCTCGGAGCCGATCCCTCGGCTCCGACTCGGCACGCTATGCTATAGAGCGAAGCCTCTTATTGGCTGAGCTATTTTCTATCCCAGGATGCACCACCACTAATCCCCCAGATCTTGTTTGTCCGCATTCATGCACACATACATAACTTGTTTATATAACATTGCCAGATGTTTCAAGGTGAAACAACAGGATTCGGACCTTTTGATCTCCTCTGATCTCCAAGGAAGGGGGAAGGAGGGTGGGTTATTGGGAATGTAGGCGAGATGGATCCCAAACATCTAAAGTTATGGTAAGTACATAACTAAAAGATGTTATGTGATCCTATCTCGCCTACATTCTGTACTGATGGGACAGCGTCCCTAGCACCTAAATCCTGGGTGGCTCACTGGAAAACACTCCTGAGCACTGTGGAACCAAATGAAGCTCGTCCCCTAGATGCCACATCCAATTTGTAGTGAGAAATGAAAGTGTACGGGGAAGACCACGTAGCCGCAGCACAAATGTCACTAATGGCAAGCTTAGAATGAAATGCTATCGAAGTAGCCATAGCTCTTGTAGAGTGAGCTTTGACAGAGGTCGTAAGCTCTTTATTAGAAGAGGAATAAGCTTGAGTAATATAGTCTCTGATCCATTTGGCAATAGTGACCTTTGTGACGGCTCTGCCCAATTTATTATCCGAAAAGGATACAAACAATTGATCTGTTTTCCTTGTTTGTTTGGTCCTATCTAAATAAAAACGCAATTGCCTGTGGACATCTAATGTGTGGAATATGTATTCTGCTTTGTTTGAGTACTTTGGAAAGAAAATTGGAAGTTCTAATGACTGTTGTAGGCAAAAACTGGAACAAACCTTATGGACAAAGGATGGATTTGGCCTGAGAGATACTCTATCTTTGTGAAAAACCAAGTACGGAGGTTTTACAGACAAAGCTTGAAGCTCTGAAACTCTTCTGGCAGAAGTAATCGCAACCAGAAAGGCAGTTTTCCACGATAGAAATTTTAAATCACATGTTGCTGCCAGTTCGAAGGGGGAGGAAGTTAAGGCACGTAACACCACATCGAGATCCCATGGAGGATCAGGATGAGAAATTGGAGGTCGTAAAAGCGCAGCACCTTTCATGAAGGTCTTACACAATCTGCTGCTCATTAAAGGTGGGTTTATAGACTCGTGAAAATTGGAAATAGCTGCCAATTGAACCTTGATGGTAGAGACTGAAGAACCTTAATTGAAAAGGGAAGCTAGAAATTTCAGAACTTCTGATACGGGAATAGTGATGGGATCCAGACCCCGGAGTTGAGCCCAAATAGCAAATCTCTTCCATTTGCTAGAATACAATTTCTTAGTGGCAGACTTGTGGGCCGAAGATAAGATGTGTACAACTTCCGGGTCTAAGGTATGATTCCTGACTATAGTCGGAAGAGGAGGAGCCAAGCTGTCAATTTCAAGGTGTGTAGGGACTGGTGGAGTAGTCCCGACTGATGAACTAATAGGTCTGGAATCTGATCCAGGAACCATGGACCGTCCAGTGCATATTTTCGAAGATAGGGAAACCATACCTGACGAGGCCAGTAAGGAGCAACTAAGATCATTTTGCTCCATAAGTGAGATGCCTTTTGGATCACTCTGGGAAGGAGGGGAACTGGGGGAAAAGCATATAGCAAGCCGGTGGGCCACGGATGGGCTAGTGCATCCATAGGGCTCTCCCCCGGAGCCGGAGTGAGGGAGAAGAACTTTTTGCACTTTGCATTCAGCGGGGTTGCGAAGAGGTCGCAACAAGGAATTCCCCATTTGCTGAAAATCTGATTTGCAACCGTAATGTTCAGAGACCACTCGTGTGGAGAGGGGATAGTTCTGCTCAGTCTGTCGGCTATCACATTGGACTTGCCAGGAATATGAGTCGCCACTAGAAATCGTTTGGTCGACACTGCCCACTCCCAAACTCTCATGGCCTCTCTGCAAAGGGGGTATGATCTGGTCCCTCCCTGCTTGTTCAGGTACCAGACTACTGACATGTCGGAGTGAACGGCAATTACGCCCTGAGGGAGGTAATCATGAAGGGCTTGTAGGGACAGAAACACCGCCCTCATTTCTAAGATGTTGATATGAAGTAGGGTCTCTTCCGAATGCCATTTGCCTTGGACTGACCTGCCCAGGGAATGCCCCCCCCCCCCATCTGGGAGGCGTCCGTAGTCAAAGTGGCCACAGGAGGAGGTGGAACAAAGGGTCGTCCCTGATCCAGATTGGAGGGCACCAGCCACCAGCGAAGGTCCCGTTTGCAGGTTTCCGTGATCCATATGAGGTGACTTGAGAGGGAGATCCTGAAAGGACCACTGTGTTGAAAGAAGCCACTGGAGAATTCTCATGTGCAACCTTGCTAGGGGTACTAGAAGAACCGTGGTGGACATAGATCCCAATAGCTGCAGGACCATTCTGGCTGGGGCCTTGGATCTGGGAAGTAAGGCTCGAACTTGAGCCTGTATGGTTTGTATCCTTTCTGTAGGTAGATAGACCCGCATTCGGTTTGAGTCTATCGCTACTCCGATGAATCTTATGCGTTGAGATGGCAGCAACACAGACTTTGGCCAATTGAAGGTGATTCCAAGGGAAGTGCCCAGTGATATTGTGGCTTGTAGGCTCCGCAATAGTAGATGCTTGGAGGTGGCAGTCAGAAGCCAGTCGTCTAGATACGGAAACACCTGGAATCCTAGACTTCTCAGGTGAGCAGTCACGACCGCCAAACATTTAGAGAACACCCTGGGGGCTGTGGTGAGACCAAAGGGCAGCACGCAGAACTGAAAATGACTGTCTCCTAGGCAGAAGCGCAGATGTCTCCTGGACACTTGATGTACCATGATATGGTAATAAGCGTCCTTGAGATCTATGGAGCACATCCAAACACCTTTCTCCAGCAGTGGGAGAATGGATTGTAGGGTGACCATTGAACTTGGACTTTTGACTGAACGATTTAGAATGCTGAGATCCAAAATGGGCCTCAAGTCCCCGGTCTTTTTTGGCACCAAAAAGAATCTTGAGTAAGTCCCTAATCCGATCTGGTCTTCGGGGACTGGTTGGATGACTCCTTTTTGAAGCAGCTTTGAGACTTCTAAGGCTGCAATTTCCCGTTGACTGGGTGGCGGGTCCGGGATTTTTTTGGACTGAGGTGGGGAGTGAGAAAAGGGGATGGCGTAACCTCTGGCAATAATTCGAAGCACCCATCAGTCCTGAGTGATACCTTCCCAGGCTTTTAGGTGCCTCGAAAAATGACCCCCGACTGGCTCTGGAGCTGCACAGTCAGGCAATCCCTCAGGGACTGTGAAAGGCTGAAGATCCATGAAAGGACTCGCGGTCTCCAGTGTTGCGGGGGCCTCTGCCACCTCTGGGACAGCGTCTTCCAGCAGAATTTCCCCCTCCTCTGCCTCTAGAAGGGGGATCGTCCTGCTGTGAGGGATAAGACTTCTGAGATCTACGGAACCACATTTTCCCTCCTCTTTTAGCCTTGGGGTAAGGCCGAAAGGGAGTGGAAAATCATGCCCCTACGGCAGTCAAAGTCTTACCTTCTTGCTCGCAGCGGGTCAATGTGTCCTTTACCTTGGGTTCAAACAAAGAGGACCCATCAAAGGGGGCATCGGCAAAGGAAGACTTGAAGGCCTCCGCAAAATGACACAGGCGGAGCCAGGCTTGCCTCCGTAGAGCAATGCCTGTACCCGCCGCTCTACTCGCCCCTTCGGCCGCATAAGAAATGAGCCTCATGGACGAGTTTGATATGGATGACAGCGTAGCCAACTGATAGCCAACCGTGTGGGCCAGCTGCTCAGGTAGGTTACTCAAGAGGGTATCTGAAAGCTCCTTGATCAGATCCCTCTGAAACCTGGTGAAGTGCGTTAGATAGTTCAGGGACCTTAAAGTAAAGGCCGCTGAACTTAGGGTGCGCTTACCGTACCAATCCATGCTCCTAGACTCCTTATTAGGAGGATGGATGGACGTCGAAGCCTCTGCTACATCTTGCTGGGTAGCAGATGCCACCACCAAGGCATCTACAGTCACACCTTTCGTCAAAAACTCCTTTTCTGGGGATGCTGACAGGAACTTATTTGGACGAGCAGGCACCGGTTCCACAGAGTCTGGGTGTTCCCATGCCCTTCGACAGATCAAATCTAGGAGCTCGTCGAAGGGCAGAGACACCCAGGAGGCGGAGGGCTGAGCCCCGAAGGCCTTAAGGAACACCGACTCATCAGCAGAAGGGGGTTTGGATTGCCAGCCGCCTCGTTGTTTGAGGGCTTCCAGGATGTCTGCAAAGGAGACATCATCTGAGGACGACTTAGGGGACCCCTCTGTATCATCAAGATCAGTGTCTGACGTGAGAGACTCATCGGGGGAGTCAACATGCTTCCTCTTGCACGATCTTTTCCTTGGAGGTTCCTCCGAAGAAGCTTCAGAGGGACCTACAGGAGGGGGGGAACCCCCAGTGGGGGTGACCTCAGGCCCCAGGGCTCCGCTGTCTAAGGACAGGGGGACTGCCAAAGACCCAGTCTCCGTATGCAGGAAAGGTGCTGGAGAGACCGTGGAGGTAGCCAAAGAGGATTTGGCTAAAGCACTCCTCATGGCCCTGAAGGCCGGACCACCAGAATCCTGGGAAGGTCCCACCACCGTGGCCACAACAGTAGATGGTACCCCCGCAGCCGACGCACCGAGAGGAAGGCTTGGGACCAAAAACATCAGTCCCGAAGCATCCCCCCCGGGGCCGACAGAGGAGGTCCGTGTACCGAACTCTGACTCGAGAGCCGGGGTTGGAGTAAGGGTCGGGCCCGACCCGAAAACCTCCATCGGCTCCACCAGCACCGGCTCCAATGGTGCCGAGGCTGTTGGAGGAGGAACCATAACTACAGGGTGGACCATCGGCTCCGAAGCCGAATGGGCTGGAGCCAAAACTAACTTTTGGAACACAGGAGACTGGAAAAGTCTTAGGAGCACCCTGTCGATGTCCGAATCAGACATCTTGGAGGATCTAGATGAGACCGATCGGGTCCGAACCGACTTCTCTATTGGCTCCAAAGGACTGGGGGACCGGCTCCGAATGAACTCGACCAATATCGGTTCCGAGGGAGATCCCAAAACAATTTCCCTCGGTGCCGAGGAGGGCTTCGGCGCCGAAAGGGAAGAGTCTGAGCTGGCAACCCTCATCGGCTCCAAAATCAGTGGAGCCGATGAAGGTGACCCGCCTCTCGACGCCCCAGTCCTCGGCTCCTAAACCAGAGGAGTCGAGACTGGAGGCATCGAGGCAGACCGTTCTGCCCTCGGCTCCGAAGTCCGTGGAGCCGATGGAGAAGCCTGCCTAGGTTTCTTGGCAGTCGGTTCCGACAGACTGGTTGGAGCCGACGCTTTTTTCTTCTTGGTAGGAGAGGAAGAGGAAGATAAGGCCTCCACGAAGGAGGGTTTAATCAGCCCTTTCAATATTAATTTATTCTTCCTCTCTTGGAGGACTCTAGAAGAAAAGGTGTGACACACGCTACAGGACTCCTGTAGGTGCTTGGTGCCTAAACAATATACGCACGAGGAGTGGTCGTCAGTTATAGACATTTTATAACCACACCTCGCGCACTTTTTAAACCCAGAGGGTCTATGTTCTTTTGACATACTGACTAACAGGCACTAACAACAAGTTAAAGTAGGAGTATCTGTTCAGTAATGAAGATTTTACCACAAAACAAAAAATTTTTAACCAACTTTGTTTTTTTTTTTTTTTAAACGAGACAATACACTACAATATCAGGAAAAAAATACTGAAAAGGAGGGCCAAGACCCTCTAACTTAAACAGGTACTTGACCTCCTGAAAAAAACAAAAGACACTAGATAAAGAATAGGGGAAGGCCCCTCTAACTTAAACGGGAAACCTTTCCCTTAATCAAAAACACAATTTTCCACAACAAATGTCAGCAAAACACACTCGTACAACAACAATAGCTGTTAAAACAGCTTTTAGGGTAAGAATAGCAAAATTCCTGACAGGAAACTTTGAAGAAAACAGTACTTAGCTCAGCCAAGTTTGAGACCACGTCCTAGCTTGTAAGCGGCAAACAAGATCTGGGGGATTAGTGGTGGTGCATCCTGGGATAGAAAATAGCTCAGCCAATAAGAGGCTTCGCTCTATAGCATAGCGTGCTGAGTCGGAGCCGAGGGATCGGCTCCGAGCCCATCAGTACAGAATGTAGGCGAGATAGGATCACATAAAATCTAATTGTTCCCTGCTCTATATTTTCTTCTTCATTTTCCCATTTTTTAGTAGTAAAGGACAGTCAACTGGAAATGTCAACTCTCATTACATTTTCTAGATGCTGGTTTACTATTCCTGGTGGTATTCTACTGTTGTGCCAAATGTGTTGTTTCTCTGTGAAAAAAACGTTTTGGTCGTTCCCAGTTTGTTTGTGTCTTTCGGCTTTTCCCGGTTAGGGGTCGCCACAGCAGAACTCTGGTCCGCTAATGATTGGTAGTAGATTTTTACGTGCTGAGTTGCCAGCCCTGATGCACAACCTTCAACGAAGGTACGTCCATTCACGCATGTCTCCACACAGAAGACGCTCTAGCTTATCTAACGATATCTTTTTTTCCCATTTAACATTACTGTATTTGGTGCATTCTGTATTCTTCCTTCACTCATATTCAGTGTTACCCATTATTCCCACCCTCCTGTGCAAACTTTTTTTTATATCATACATTTTCTTAACCTCATATACTTTACTAGAAACATAAAAAGTTCTTAATTCGTATTCTTCTACATATGATGTTCTGGACTGTACATTCACATTTCTATTTAACTGCATGCTTAAATTATAAAACAGAAACTATTTCCATGTTGACAATATGCTTTTTTTCTGTGGTTCAGTTATAAATCATTCTGCTAAAAAAAGCATCTTCGTTGCTCAAGTAAATTAAGGCTGTTATATCTTTTAAATCAAATCATCGTCATCATCATCAACCCCCTTTCCCATTTTCTACATCGGATTGAGGTATCGTGTTCACAGTTACCATCTCTAGAGATTTAATGCCACACGCCTGCTTTCTTCAACACTCATACAGCAAACCAGTAAATCCACAAAAAAAGCTCACACCAGGTGTAGTGCAGCAAGCAAAATTGTAGTCCAAATTCAAACACAATGCAGCAAACAGTGATGCAGCAAGCAGAGATAAATCCAGCTTTGAACTCCAAGTTTAATCTAAATTCAAAACGTAAGCACTTTCGTCACTTAAAACATTAATACAGGAAATTCATCAGACAAAGTACTTTACATTCAGCTTCCTTTTAAAAGGTAAAACTTGTGACCTCACTTCCTCTCCTCCATTCATCTACAAAAAAGTTTTTAAAGAACCACTGTTTTTTTTTTAAATGCAAGTACAACACAGTAAGAAACTACATGCATAAAACCACATAAATAATGTCATGCTATACAATTACATTACAACACAATAAAAAGCAACATTTATAAAATCACATAAATGTTACTATAGTTTGTCATGTAATCTAAAGATAAAAAACAGTTGTTTTTAAATCCTAAAATGCAAAAAGAGTATTTAAGCCATCAAATTCTAGCCTACTGAATGTGTTGATAAATAATTTAGGTATTAAATACTGGACATTTAATATTTAGCAGTATCAAATCTTATCTTTTCAAAGCTTTAAGTTTTAATAAACTGGAAATTGACTGGTTGTCATTCAAACCTGGCCAATGAATACAGTCTAGTCAGATTTGACAAACTTAATTCTGCTTTCTCCAGTAAATAAGACCATGCTCCACCTCTAACTGAGGGAGATATTGATTCTATTATAACAAACTTGAATTTATGTTCATTATATTGCCCTATATGTTTAGCAAGTGCATTAAGTGGGCATTGATCCCTGATATTCCTAAGGTGTTCACTTATTCTGTATTTGAGCTTGCGCTCCGTTTTTCCAATGTAAAACAACATGAACATAATTCACAAAGGGAGCAATAGTCCACTCTTTCAGTGGTACAAGAAAATCTGTTCCAGATTTCTATTTTTATTCCATTGATGTTTACTTTATTAACCTCTTAAATATAGGAACAAAATTTACGGGACCCACATTTGTACATGTACCCTGTACGTTGTGCCTCTTTTTGACATTCAAGTAGTGTTTTGATGTTATGTCCTTTCCTGAACACACATG
Source organism: Protopterus annectens (assembly GCF_019279795.1). NCBI lineage: Eukaryota > Metazoa > Chordata > Ceratodontiformes > Protopteridae > Protopterus > Protopterus annectens. The sequence goes on along the minus strand of NC_056732.1, from coordinate 204,792,352 downwards.
TAGGTTTATCACCTAGAATTGCTTTTATATCCCTTTCACAAACTAAGAGTTTCCAATTTTTCACTAGTATGTCCTCAATAAAGTATGCATCAGTGGAAAAACTGGTTAGAAAACATGATTTAAACTCATTTCCTTTTTCAATTATTTCAACATCCAATTGACTAGAGTGGTAGATTATAGACTCAGATCTAACACTAATACTACGTGTATTAACTTCAAAATTTGTGTCTACATTACATTCAGAATTTAACAAGGGTACAGAGTGTCCATTTGCGCTTTTTTCTATTACTTCATTCATGATGTTTTCCACTAAATCAGATGGATAACTTCTTTTCAAAAACATTTCCTTCAAATTATTATATTCCTTTAAAAAGCATTAATTTAATGACACCATACGAGCTGCCCTTACAAATTGTCCCTTAAGGACTCCTTGTTTTTGGTGGAATGGATGGCAGCTCTTCTTCTTCTTCTTCAGCCTGGCTGACTCACAATTTCAGCAGACGTCTTTGTAGTTTTCCTTTCAGTGTTTGTATCAATTCTTCTCCATCATTCTGTTGCAGATATACTCCCTAAAACTGGCTTGTCCACTAGCTGAGCATCCGCCCATATTTTATATCAACATTTCTTTCTTTCACTCTCTCCCAGCTTTTGCCAGCATTTTCAGAAATGTCCTGTTCCTGTAACACTCACATTACCATTGTATTCCAGTCAGAGTTATTTACATCCTTTGTCTGTTCCTCTTGGATGAAATCTATTAAGACTTGCATTTCAAGTCTTTCTCCATCAAAATCAGTCAAAATTACCTCTGCTATTTCTGTATCAGGTTCCGCAGGCCCAGCAGTGTTTTACTTCTATGACTGATCTCTTCTTTCATGCTGTAAGCCCAGTAGCAACCCTCTACCACCATGTAATGGCTCAGACCAAAATTTCTCCTGTTGGTACAAATACCACCTTTGGTCTTCCCTGAAAAGTGGCCACTTGCCTCATGGGACTAACCCGGGCAATAAAGTAAAAATGAATAAATAAGCTGTATAACAAAATGAGGGAAAAGGTGTAAAAATCCCCATCCCCTACCTTGAGACCAAACTGAGATATGCTAGCAAGGAACTTAAGAGCACTACTAGAAAATGTCAAGCAAAGTGCAAACTTAAGGTCACTACAGATACTGAAGGACAATGCAAATCTTTTTTTCATTTATGTCAATAAATTAAGGAATAATGCTCAACAACTTACTGAGCTCATCCATAATGATATGCATTCCAGTCTCAAGGATGTAGCCAATATATTGGTTGACAGATTTAGTCGTCATTTTATCCCACAAAAATCATTGCACCTACTATCCTGGAAAATTAATTTTCTCTTGCAATCACCTTGGAACAAGTCTTAAAATCAGTATCAAAGGTTAAAAATAAGGTTTCTATGGGACCAGATAACACACCTGGCTATATTCCAATCAGTGCCAAGAAGGCACTATTCAAACCTTTACTTGAATTATTCAGCCTCGGTCTATCTGCAGGGTTTATCCTTGATAGGCCATTATTACTGTCTTACAATCTGTTAAGGCAGGGGTAGAGGCAGAGAATGTTGAGATACAAGTGTCCACTTATAATTGGTCATGATCCTGCAAGTGGTAGTCCCTATATGGTTCTTCATCTTGAGGACACTGCACAAAGGTGGGTCACTAGAGAAATAGGGGAAGGAGTCTTTAAATGGTGAGAAATTGCTGATAATCCATTGAACAATTTTACATTGCAAATGTATGCATTGCTGTAGTTTGAAAAAATATTAATAACTGATATGGTGTAAAAGTATATGTCTGTTACCAAGAGTATAATCTAATGTAGATATAAATATATAAACCATTATATAATTTAGCAATAACCCATAACTGGATGTGGATATCACAGGATTTATCCATGGTTTGTGGGGTTTAATCATGTGAGCGAAACCCAGGTGATCAAACAAAGTCAGCCAAGGGTAAATCTTGTGATACCCACAGCCAGGAGTGGATTATTGCTGTTATACCATAACATTATTTAATAAAGAAATGCTTACTCTTCTTAATAATATCTTTGTATAATGGCACTTTAGTGCTTTTCTACTTTCTTCAGTGTTTATTATTGTACTACGCATGTGCATGGTACTTATGTCTTCTCACTTGTACAATACATCAGTGCCGCAATGTCTCTCTCGCTCTCTTTTTTCTTTTTTAGTGAGAAGTATAAAACTAGTGTGTGTGTCTTTTTTCTCTCTGTTAGAAGCCTTCAGTAACTTACCAGAAAAACAAAAGTAGATAGAGCAAAATATGAAGAAAATTAAAGGTGCTTTGCAAAAGGGTAAACAGTTGTGATAAATGGTTACCAGCAGTATGATCATTCATGCTGCTGGTAACTATATCTCTGAACTGTTAGAGTTTTGCAGAACATTAATGATTTTTCTTAGATTTTTTCCCTGTCCTTTGAAAAACATTTTATGGATGGCATTATAGAGCTAATGTCGGCCGGAAGCCCAGGTGCTTAACAGTAGTTTAGCAGCCAGACTTTGTGTTTGTATATGCTTCATTTACAGTGGACACACTGACTGGATTGTCCAAGAGCGTGCATATTTTTTTGAATAGTAATAACCCTTTATTGTATAATTGTATATAAATACATAATTAGCTGAATGATGAATATGCAATAGGCTTAAAATTTGTTCTTGAAATGTTAAAGGTCTGAATAGCTAAGTCAAGAGGAACCTCAGTCTGAAGGTCACAGATTCATCTTTGGTGCATTTTCTACCAGTGCAAGATGAACATCTCTTCTCAGAAGACAATACTATATTGAGGAGAAAAAGGTGAGTTGGTTAAGTTTGGGGGGTCTGGTTTGTTCACAAAAATGTAGAGACTATGATTGTGTCTGATGAAAATATTGATGCAAAATCCAAGCAGTTATTTGCAAACAATGAATGCTGAATAATATTTCTCAGAACATTTTGAAGGGGATCGGAGTTCAAATTTGTTGTTGTCTAGCCTCCTCTTCCTCCTCCCTCTAAAACAAGTTTTTTTGCAGTTTTTCAAAATGTGGAGTCTGTTTTCCAAGATTCTTATAGTAAAGGATTTAATAAACAGCACCTGAAAAACTCCACTAAGCTAGAGTCTTCATGTATAATACCTTAAACCACCTGCAGTGGTAGACCATGGAATAAATGCAGATGACCCCTTATGGATATACAAGTGTTTCAGCTATACAGCTGCTGAATGCCTATGATTGTTTTTACTTTTAAATGTTTACTGGCATGTTTAAGCCAATAAATCAACCACCACTAGCCATAAACATTCCACATTTCACACTTTTTCTGAGCTAATCAGGACAGTCTAAATGTATAATTTGGTTTTATTTTGGAAACACAGAGTTTATAAACAAGCCTGATGTCCATAAACATTAGAGTAACTGCAAAATATACCAGATAACATCCAATCCAATGGGTGCGATGGATGCACAGACAAACTGTTTAGTAAAAACTATAAAAAGGACCCAGCCAAGGTGGAATCTTCTCTGTGTTATACCTTAAACCTCATGTAGTATAAGCCTATGGGATATACAAAAATGAACTTTTGATGACATATATGTGTTTTAATATGACAGTTCTCATGAGCACAGAAAAAGAGCAAAATGTGGCATGTTTGCAGCTAGTGTAGTTTGGCTTTATTGGTCTGAGTGCAACAGATTAAAAGTAAAAATGTATTAGCATTCAGAAACTATTTAGAGAATGGAAGAAATTAATAAAGCTATGGCATACTTTTTAATAGGTAAGATTGTGCCTATGTAGGTCAAAGAACATAACCTGAGTGCATCGGGATTTATATTGGAATTCGCAACGAATAATTGGAAGAGGCATGAGAAGACATGGGTTCTTTATGCAAAGGTGATTAAGTCCAGGTATTTATTTAACAATTATAACCCTGGTAAGTTACAATCCTTATGCTAAGGGAGTGGGAAGTAAGTAGTGTTGGTCTTCATCTGTCATTTATAGGGAAATGTCTAACAGCACCATAGAAATGGCAACTGCCTTTGCAAAATTTTATGGTGAGACCTTTAATAAGCAATTTTGATACACATGGCAGTAGAAGAACACTTTCATGAATGGCTTCTCTTGGGCCATTTGATACCAGTGCAGCTGGCTTATGTAAAGATCCTGTTATAAGGGGTGAGATCATGAGTGTGAGAGATTCTTTACTGGAGTGAAAGTCTCCTAGTTCTCAAAGGCGGTCTTAGTGCCCTTCATTTAGTTGCATGATACTACAGAGCTCATTTTTTAGTTGGTGGTACTTCATTACTCAAGACAGTGGTTTCCCACATGGAAGGTTTGTGAAGTTTATAGTTAGTGCCTGTTGCACTATCATATGCATGTCTTTCAGGTTTCTTGGTGCTTTCAAAGCTCAAATGCTGAAACCAGAAAAAAATAAAGTCAACTTGGAATGTCAAAGAAATTTTCTATTATAGTTAGCTGACTCTCTGTCTGATCCCCTCTTTCAGCTTACATATTAAGCAAGCCATGGTTTCATTCTTATTTCCGGACTCACATTAAACTCACAAAAATCAGTTGCTGATGGTCAGTGGTCAGCCCCCTCATGAAAGTGTGTGCTTCTCTGAATGCCCCAAGAAAGAATTCACCCCAGATGAGCTTATTTTCCACAAGTGAGTTTAATGTATGGCGGATTAAGCAAACACACATGCACATTTTATGTCAGCTGTAGTAGAATGGGAATTTTGAATGTGGTTTGGCAGTAGCAGTTTTCATCAGCCATAATAGTAGCTTAAGCAGGGATCAAGATAAAATAATGTCAGCTGGACTAGCCAGCACAGAGATCGAGGTGCAGATGGTAAGGTGTGCATGTGTGTGTGTGTGTGTGTGTGTGTGTGTGTGTGTGCACGCGTGCGTACGTGCGCGTGTGCACGCATCTGTATAAAATGGATTTTACGTAGGGAGGATTCTGATTAAGTAACTTGCTTACATGGAGAATCAAACCCCATACACCCTGAGCTAACATCTTAATCCTCCACACCAGTTGCCAGACCTCTCATAATGTTTCCTAGTTCTCATTGTTTGGAAAATCCATGTCCATGCAACACCTGTTGTAGTTCTGTTAAACATTTAAATGGATTAAAGTTGGTAGGTACGTAAGGCTCTGTGCTGTTAAAGAATTGTTTCCTTTACTCAAAATTACAAGGCTTGAATCCCCCCACCTCCATTTGCTTATGGTAAGGCTGTGAGTAAGTCACTCAGACAGTATTCCTGGGTCACCCTGAAAAATGTAAACTTTCTCCAGTGGGTTTGACTTTGTCCAGAATTCCTGATTAGAGAAACTGAAAAGGAAGGAATTGATTGTAGTAAACAGGGGCTTTGTGATGAGCCATTTTTCAGGCATGATCCTTGGTTTCCTTTTTTTGTTGACTGTTGATAGTGCGTTTATTTACTGTGATTAAACTGCACAGTATGAAGTCTACTAGTTTAACATTAAATTATTAAATATGAATGCATTTTAAATTTAACTTTTTTTTGGAGGCACACGGGTGTGAAATGCACTGTGTTGGGCCACAAGAATTTTGTATCTGGTGCAGATAAGTTAGGGCTATATGCTGTTGATGAGCTGCTTTCTGTACTGCAGCTTTTGATTCCCTCAGCCTTTGTTTGTCTGAGTTTGAGTCTGGCTAAGTTATTTCACCAGACAGTGCTCCTGGGCTGCCCCTGAAAAACACACTTACATCCAATAGTCTTTCCCAAGCTGTTAGCATATTCCTTCCACATTTGTCTTTTGAATGCCCACATCCGTCATTTAGTTGTTAATTAGTCCTTCTCTATATACTATTAGACTATAAATCCTTGCATGACTGTTAAATGTGAGTTTCTAATGAAGAGAAGTTTATTGTTGCTCATGCTGTTCTGTTTTCAGTGTGGAGGTGTTTTGTTTCATTCATTAAACAGCTGTCAGTATTTGGGTTGTAAAATTTTAATAAAAGTTTTAAATTAAATCAAAATATATGTGATCATTGTAAAAGTAAAGAAGACACACTGACAGGTATCAACAGTGTTTTATGATAAGTGGGGACAGAACACGAAGTAATGGGCTATTGGTATGGCTGCAGGGACATCTGGTCTTTTACTCTGCCTAGGCATCTCATTTGAACATGGTCCAGCTTCTATCTTATCATTCAGAAACTGTACATGAATATTTAGCCACATATATATGCTCTTTTTGTATTTCTATATATTAAACCAGATAAAGGGGCAACCCAGGAGCATCATTTGGTTAAGTAACTTAATCAAAGTCACACAGTAGAAACATCAAACCATGCATCTTTTGCTACATGAAACAGCTCATTAACAATTTAAAGACTTAATCCCTTATAGTAACTACCAGACCCTCACATTTTTTAATAAATCAGTGCGGGTTAAAAATCATTAAGATTTAGAGTCACTCAGTAATACCAGTTATTATAGTTTCATAGTTCTTGTTGTTCAAATGTTCAGAAAATACATGTTGCTGAAAACCTGATCTGTTAACTTTTTAAGTGAATTCAAATAGATTGTTTCTTATCTGTTTCATAATATACAGAACACCACTGTGTTCATCTCATACTTAAGGCCTGTCCCTCATTAATGTAGTTTTTGTTAGTGACGAAAAACAGTACTGTCTCCTTTTGTGCAGAAGACTGTGGCTTCTATTCCCACACCAGGTAGATGGATTGCTGACATTGCAGTGTAGGGGGATGTGGCACTCCTGAGTGTGTCATCCTTTGGATGAGATGTTAAACAGAAATCCTATCTGCTTAAGTTGGTGGCAGCTCATGTGAATGGACACAGTCCCACAGCACCTATCAGAAAGAGAAGGGGATTTTTATTTTCAACTTATTTTAACCTTATTTACAATACATAAATATACATATTTATATATTTAGAGAAAAAGAACAACATTCCATAATTTAACTCTTCATCAATTACCAAAAGATGATTACATTCATTCAGACCCCAACTCTTTTCTTCATAACCACCACTTGATTTTTCAGATACTATTTGTTGAAATCCACTTACCATTAAACATAACCTCATTTAACCTTTCATTCCAAATTGTCCAAATTATACTAAATATTGTTTTCACATTATTAACATAATCATTGCAATGTTGTCTATAAACTTAACCATGTCTATATTTATTTATAATCTTGCAATTCCTTAACTATTTTATTTTCTATTATTTTCTTGCCATAAACTTTTAACTGTTTTACATGTTAAAAATGTTTTCATTTGTCTCCAATTCCCCACAATACAAACAAACTGTCTCATCAACTTCTTTATAAGACATATTTCTTTTAAAAGTTAGCTTATTAATTTATAATCTCCATAAAAATCTCGATATACGGCATTTTTTACAATTTATTCCTTTGCTTTATAGCTTTGTTTTTTTTCTGTTAAATGTTCCCGAGGACTCGTACAATAATTTTGTCTCATGATATTCTTATACCAACTTTTCCTTTTTTCATCATCTCTATCTATTCTTAGTTTCCACATTTTCATTTTTTTCTTGATACAGCCTTATCTCTTAAAGTTTATATTCCTTTTCTCTTTTATTAATTTTAATTACATCATTTTTTTTATTTAAATGATTTTTTGCCAATGTATTCTCTTTTCTACTTATCCATCTTAAAATGTTATATAAATTTACAGATGCTCCATACACTATCGGGTTCAAGAAGCCAAACCTCCCTTTATCTTTTCCCATATACAAAACTCCTCTTTTGACTAGATTTAGTCTGGATTCCCACATGAACTGAAAAATTATTTCAATAAACTGCTTCTCTATATCTATTGAGATCATATATATACTAGCTAGATATGATATTTTCCCCATATATATTCTATTTATTAAACCTACTTTTTATTTAATGACAATCTATACCTACTCTACACAATTTTAAGTCCTTTTACATCTCTCAAAAATTTTCCCATTGCTCATTTTTTATATCATACTCTCCAAATTCAGTTCCTAAAGTGGATATTGTTTTGCCAAATTGCATACCTTCCAATTCTTTATCATCTCCTATACCTTTACAGTTTTGTTAATTAATATCTAATCCAACCTCTTGTAATCTTTTAAATACTTTCTTAAATAATTACTTTTTCCATTTCTTTAACATTTTTGTTGTTAATATTATGTTATCAGCATAAGACATAATAATAGAATACTTTATCCTTATTTCTTGTATATGTTTACTCTCATCCAATTCCTCAGTTAATCCTTTTATTACAATATTCATAATCATTATAAACAAAATGCTACTCATTGGGCATTCCTGCTTTGCATCTCTTCTCATCATTATTCTTTTGCTAAACTAACCATGTACTAGAATTTCAATATTGGTGTGCTTATATAGTGTTTCAAGTACTTTTTTGATTTTTATACAAGACTTGTATTCATAGATTTAAGTTCTTACGTTCATAGCTTAGTACTAGGCTAACTGCCCTTTTGGGCCATTTGAAGCCTAGCCAATTACCCCAAGTGAGACTCAAACCCTGCACCTTGTGTCTTTAAGGTAAACACCTTAACCATTATGACATCCTCCCGTCCATTAATTGCCATAAAATATTATGCTCTATTAAATCCAATGCTTTATTTATATCTACCACTATTAATTTTATTTCTGTTTGTCCTTTCTTAATATCATCAACTATCTCCCTAATTATCATTAATACTTCTTGAATCAAGAAAAACAGAGATAAACCTTGAGAAAAAACAGCAAGGGATCAGAAACTCTCAAGGCAGTCACAAAGTGAAACAGGTTGTGCTAGTGTACGTAAACTTGAATGTATGTGCAATACTTCTTGAATCCCTTTTTCTCTGACCCCAAATATATTGGCTTCTGTTATATAATGTAATTTATCTTCTAATCCTTTTTGGATTACTTTCATAAACAATTTATAGTCATAATTATTCAACATTTTAGGTCTCCAATTTTTTATTTAGTCCTTCTCTCTCTTCTTCCATATAAATCTCATCACACCTTCACATATTTCTTCAAAAGTTATCTCATTATTTAACCATTCATTAAATACTTTTATTAATATTTATTTTTTGCCATAACATTAGCTTTACATACATTTGATATACTATACTGTCTAATCCAGCTGCTATATCTACATTTATACTTTTAGTTACTTTATCTATTTCTGCTTTTGTAATCTGCTGTTCCAGTTCTTTATTTCTTCTGAAAACTGTTTTATCTTCTACAAAATTTTCCTATTTAACCCTTTTCCTTTTACCATTTCTTTCACATATGTAACTACAACATCAATTGCTTTAAATTGCTCTTTTTTAATTTTCCCATAATTACTTTTCATTTCTCTCATTATACCATCTTCCTTTACTTTAATACTCAAGTATGGTGATAGGTTCATAGGTTCATAGGTTCGTACTAGGCTATCTGCCCTAGGGCATTTATAAGCCTAGCAAGAGTGTGTGTGGCTTTCACCACCCCTTAGGATGAGAATACTACGCCCATTTAGGGTTTAGTTTACTGTGCCTCTGTCTAGTAGTGACACTGAGATTACCCCTGGGGTAAACCTACGATCTCCCATCCACTCATCAAGACTTCTCTTGAATAGAGTTAGTGAGGGGCTCTGCCTAACATGGATTGGAATTCTGTTCCAGAGTGTAGGGAGCCTCTGGGTTATGAATCTGTCCCTCGAGCACGTCATATTTATTTCTGTGTTGAGGTTTAAGTCTCTTGCTCTCGTGGCTCTGATGGATTTGGATTTTTTGAGGTGGAGCATGTCCATTAATTCTGGATTGGACATGACCTTGTACGTTAGGCACAGGGTCACCTCTGAGTAGGCGGTATGCGACTGAATAGAGCTGGAGTTTTTTCAGTCGGGCAGCATATGACATATGTTTAAGACCCTTTATCCTCTTGGTGAGGAACTTTTGGGGTCTTTCTAACTGCTGCAGGTGTCGGGTAAGATACATCCCAAATGGGGCATTGTACTCAATCATTGGCCTAATAAGAGATGAGTACAGGGGCACAATGACCTCGCTTGATCCAGATGTGAAACCCTTCATGATAAGGTGGGCAATATAGAAGGTCTTCCAAACCACTTTGGCAATGTGAGTGTCAAATGAGAGGTTACTGTCAACCTGGGTCCCTAGGTCCCTGATTACCTCTTCCGTACTTAATGGATTACCACCTATGTGGTAATTTGTGGGTACCTTGTTTTTCCCAAAGGGTATGACTATACATTTTTTGGTGTTAAGCTTAAGGCCATGGCTCTGGCACCAATTATCCGTTTCTATGAGTCCTCTCTGAAGGTGCTACCTCTTCCTTCTTTCCCTGTAAAAATATTTTTGCCTGTATAATAACTTTTTCATTTTCTCTTGATTTTTCTGATAAATTTCTTCTTTTTCTTTCCTAAAATAATTCCTTTCATTTCTATCTAAACAACTTAAGACATTATTTTGAATTTGTCCATATTCCTTCTTATATTTTCATCTTTTCTTATTCTCCCATATGAAATACATCTTTTTATATTTCTTTTTAAATGTTATCCACCATTTGGTCCAGTTCTTTTAAAAAATTCTCATTGCTAAAGGATCCCTCCATAATTTTATTATGTCTTCCTGACTATCCATGTTCCACTCTTTTCATTGATTCTCTTAGTGCTCTTCCCTATCTTAATATATTTTTTATTTTCATCTATCACAATCTATATTACTAAATGGTCAAAAAAACTGTCTCTACTACTTGTTCTATTATAACTCTTATAGTTTTTGACAATAGAAAATAATCTATCTCTTTCTGAAATCTTCCTCTTTGATATGTGTTTTTACTTAAATTCCATAATTTCAAGTTTCCACATTTTTATCTTTTTCATTACTTTCTTATCACTTTTATATATTTGCTTTTCATTTCTTAAATTACAAAACCTCTTGTTACTATAATATCCATATTTACTACAACATAATTGAATATATCAGAAAATAATTTCTCACTTTTTTATATAGCACATATGCATATATGGTTATTAATCAATACACTTTCTTTTCCCATCTAAAATTTACTGCAATTAACCTTCCTAGTTTAAATAAAGTATAATCTAGAATTTTTATTCCTTTTCTATATAATACAGCAGTTTCTGAACAACTTACATGTCTCAAATTCCATATTATACCACCCACACATACTGTCTCTGTTCTCTTTCTTCTTTATTTAAAATCCTATTGTCTTCTAGTATTATTATAGCCACATCAAACTTATTACACCAGTCTGTTATTCCTATTCTCCTAACCATATTCTTAATATTATTAACATTAATTGATGGTATTCTAAGATTATATGTTGCTTTTCTTTCTAATCTGTTGGAGATTATTATAATTATCCATTTCCTTTCTTTTTTAGATTTTATTCTCAGTTCTTGAAATTTTCATTTCCTCTTCCAATTGTATTTTTCTTCTGAACCACTTCATATCCTCTTGCTCACTGATCTCTGTACCACTCTCTATTTTACCTTCCCCTTTTTGTATATTATCCAAACTTTCATCTTGATGTGTTTTACTACTTTCTCTTTCCTCTGTTTGTAGTTCCTCTAATTGTAATATTTAATTTTCATTCCTGTTTTGTTGTTCTATTCACATTCTAGCCGCCTCTCCTTCTCACAATACATACATACATGCCCTGTTTATTTACATTTAGAACATTCTTTACAGTTTTTTTGCATTATGACCAATTTCCACACATAAATAACATATTTTTTTATCCCAGTTGTTCACAAACTGTCCCTGTTTCCTACAAAAAAATGCTCTTGGTTGTCCGCAATACTTAACAACAGCTATATTCCATTCAACATTAATTATAGATGGAATATGTACAATTTTACCATTCTCTATTTTCAAAATTACATTACAGTCCCAAGCACCTGTCAAAAGTCCTCTATTATCAAAAACTTTTTAAATGTATTTTATTTCATTGCAAAAATACTTTAGTAAATATTTTTTCACAGTCTCTCTTCCAGTCTCTGTTCAAAACTGTATATTGATTTTTTTCTGTGTTTCTTGTCTTAGCTACATAATTGTTCTATGGATAAATGTCTTTTCTCTCTCCATACTTCTTTAGTAAAACTTCTAAAACCTCAGGAGTCTCAAAGAAAATATCACAGTATGTCACTTTATTACAAAAAAAAAAAAAAAAAAAAAAAAGTCAGGAACAGTGTACCAAAAACAACTATGAAAATGTAAAATACACTGCTGCAGCCAGATCCACGAACACTTCACGTTTATTAAATGTAAATTCCACAAGACCAGACTGAGCGCTTTCTTCCCTTAAAATAGGGATTTCGTCACAATCTGATTGTTTATGAATATTGTTCAGAGAATGTACATCCATGCAACACTTATTGTCCTATTAACATTTAAATGATTTGAAGTTGTCTGGTACTCATATAGTCAAAGATAATGGGTTTGAACCCTTTCACCTCCATTTGCCTACCTTTAGCAATTCAGTTAATCAGACAGTGCACCCAGGTCATGCCTAATAAGGGATGCTTTGCCAATTGGGTTTACCTGGTTGATTAATACATATAATAATAGTTAAAATTTGTTATTTTTGTCTCCCATTATTTTTGGCTCTGTCCAGAATTCTTAAGCAAAGAATTTGTGAGATATATTGGTTTGTTCTTTGTAAAGTTTGTGGCCTTATGCAACTAGTTGTGGATTACTATCACTAAATGTCAAGCATGTGATTTTCAGATTTTGTATCCTTATAATGCAAAGCTGCTTGTTGTTCTATCAAACATTTCACTATGTAAGATTAATATTTTGAAAACTGTTTCTGTTGTTTAAGAGGGCAAAGAGGAGTTGCACTGTGTGGTTCTCACATAAAGGTCAGATATATTTCTAGGCAGTTGTTGAATTTATTCATTCACTTAATACCAAGCAAGTATCTGAGGTGTACAGTCATATAAGTGTCTGTAATTGATATGTGTGTGTGGGGTGGGGGGTGTCAAAGATCAAAGTGTTAGCAATATAGTGAGTAGAGTGAATGAAATAATAACAACTGAGAAAAGTTAAAGTTGTTTGTCACTGACGATTTATAACTACAGATGCTTGGAGATAATATGAAAATAATTTGCCTATTTGTGAGTGGGAGTGGGGGAGGGGGTCCTGGACTTTTTCAACTTACTTTCAAGTGTCTAATGTTTGAAGATCTGGGTGTGCGGTAAAACAACAATATATTACAACTGGTGTATTACTTTTTGTCATTAATAGTTTACAAGGAAAATTTTAATTTTTAACCAAACAACTGTTCTGGCAAGCAAAGAGAGAATGGGAGTATCAATGAACTCTCTAGAAGTATAAAATGCATAGTTTAACTAGGGAGTGACCTTCCTTCTTAGGTGTTGGTAAATGTGTCACATTTTAGCCATCTGTTCCACATTGCGCAAAATAGTATAGGAATCTACAGCTTGAAGATAAAAGGTTGACTTATGGCTGTGGTTTCTTTAATCATTTTGCTTGTTGATGTTATGTATGGTATGATATCCATGATATTGCAAGACTGTTTTTAGCTTTACTGATCATTGCTTGACACTGACTGGAGTTGCTAGTGTTTTTTTTTTTTTTGGGGGGGGGGTGCTTGGCAGCGCTTGGACTTGTGCAGCTTGAGTTGTTTCTCCCAAGAGTATCTAATGATTGAAAATGTGGTAAAACAAGTTTGAAGCAACATGGTGACCATTCTGTGAACTCCCTCGCTAGCTGCTAGAAAATGTTCTACATTTCACCCATTTGTACCACCTTATAGGAGATAGCGTAGTCTTCAAAATGCATATTGATGCAGTTTCTTTTATTATTTTACTTGTTGGTACTATGGATGCAATGATAACTTCAAACAATACTAAGCTGTCTGAAAATGAAGAAGTCTTACCTTTAAGAATTTAAGTATATGTAGTATTAATTCTCAGTCATTAAATACACAAATTCTTAAACTCTTTTCCTGAGACTTGTTCATAGACAGTTATAATAACTCTGAGAATATTATAACTGCATCATTTAAACATTTAAAATCCTGCACATACAGCAAAAGTATGCAAGTCTAGGAATAGGTTATTGTGACCAGACATTCCTTTTTTGAATGCTATTCATACGTCTTAACTGTCCCCATTTTTGCAGAATGTCCCTCATTTTGCTTCAAAGGTCTGCCCTGTCCCTCATAACATTTTTATTTTCTGGTAAAACAGTCATGATTACAGTCAGACAGTCATTAGAGTTTTATAGTTCTTATTGTTCAAAATGCATATTGATGCAGATCTTGTTGTTCCATTAACTGTTTAAGTAAATTAGAGCAATAGTTAAAAAAATGCTCCTGATTGAACCCCCCGCACCCATTTTTTTGCTTTCTCCAGAATTCTTGACCAAATAAGTTAAGAGGTAGTATGCTATCCCAAAACATTCTGATCTAAAGTTTCTGTTGGTGTTATTTTAGCAAACCAGAAATCCAGAAATACAGTGCTAGGAAGATTATGTTGCTGCATATGCTTGGCACAGAATTTTTTTAATCAGTGCTGTTTTTTTTGTGAAGGGGCTAGAAAACCAACATGTATATTTACAGTCTCAGTAGCTCAACAGGTAGTACACTCGCATTTGGTGCAGAAGGGTTTGGGTTCTGTTCTCATGCCAGGTACTTGGATTAATTTTTCCAATACCAACACTATAGGGGAGCATAAGGGGGTGCTGAAATTCTGGGTGTGCTATCCTTCAGATTAGACAAACTATCATTGCAATCCAGGAGGTGTTAACTGACCACTCTTGCTTCTATTTTAAAGAACTTTTAACAGACATATAAACTGCTTTGCAACTCACCAGTGTCTGCAATGCGATGATATGCATTTTGCATTGAATGTTGACAAAATGTGCTATATTTGTTTTATACCTTCCCTTACTATGCACCACAGAACAAAAGTCCAACTTTCTGTTCTTGAATTTGGGTTAATGATATTTTGCTCTTTCTAATGAGGCACAAATGTCTTTGCATGTGACATTTTCTCTACTTTGTTATATTGGTAGCTACGCCGTTGACTTGTTACACTGAAGCATATACATTATCCAAACCATAATCCTTGAACATGATAAGTTGTGAACATTGCCAGGATTTGTAAGGTTATGATATTCACATTTTTTTAGGGAAATTGTCTTTCATTTTTAACAGTGGATCACGAGTGAGTTCTCACCATGTATCATGCATTCTATACTTTATTGGCATGGCATTTTGACTATTACAGAATGAGGAAGGGTGTGAAAAGTTCCAGTGAGGTCCAAGTACACTGCCCTATCAGAGGAACCTAGAATGATAGCTAAAGTAATCTGATAATGGAAGTCTATCAGGCTCCTTATAGTAGATTTACCCCTTGGAAAAGCCATGCTGATTGATGCCTAAATAGTTCCTTGAATGCCTAGTTTAGTCAATGGCTGTAGAATATACCTTTCAAAATATTTGTTTATTATCAGAGTCAAGCTTATAGCTCTACAGTTTTGAGGTAATAACCTATCAGCCTTTTTGAATATTGGTGTAATAACTGATGTTTTTAATTTGCTTGGAACATAACCATTTCTTAAAATACCACTAAACACATTATGTAATATTAGAATCATGCTGGGTTTTATGGATGATATTAAAATCCCTGGAATGTCATCTGGGTCCATAGATATAGCCTTCCTAACTTTATTAAGGGATTTGAGCACCATTTCCTCAGATATAGTTGAGCATCTACCTTTTATCAATGATACTAAATCAGGGCTTTCCAATTTAGATCCTGCTGATAGATTTGAATTGTTACTGAAAAGTCTGTTAAACTTGTTCAAGCAATAGGTTCATAGGTTCATAGGTTCATAGGTTCATACTAGGCTATCTGCCCTAGGGCATTTATAAGCCTAGCCAGAGTGTGTGTGGCTTTCACCACCCCTTAGGATGAGAATACTATACCCATTAGTTTGCTGTGCCTCTGTCCAGCAGTGATACAGAGATGATTCCCGGGGTAAACCTACGATCTCCCATCCACTCGTCAAGATTTCTCTTGAACAGAGTCAGTGAGGGGCTCTGCCTCACATGGACTGGGATTCTGTTCCATAGTGTAGGGAGTCTCTGGGTGATGAATCTGTCCCTCCAGCACGTCCTATTTATATCTGTGTTGAGGTTTAAGTCTCTTGCTCTCGTGGCTCTGGTGGATTTGGATTTTTGAGGTGGAGCATGTCCATTAATTCCGGGTTGGACATGGCCTTGTATGTCAGGCACA
Source organism: Protopterus annectens (assembly GCF_019279795.1). Lineage (NCBI taxonomy): Eukaryota > Metazoa > Chordata > Ceratodontiformes > Protopteridae > Protopterus > Protopterus annectens. The sequence continues at coordinate 204,776,038 of NC_056732.1, read as the reverse complement.
GATCACCTCTGAGCAGACGGTATGTGACTGAATAGAGCTGGAGTTTCTTCAGTCGGGCATCGAATGACATATGTTTGAGCCCCTTTATCCTTTTGGTGAGGAACTTTTGGGGTCTTTCCAACTGCTGCAGGTGTCGGGTAAGGTACATTCGAATGGGGCGTTGTACTCAATCATTGGTCTGATAAGTGAAGAGTACAGGGGTACAATGACCTCTCCTGATCTGGATGTGAATCCCTTCATGATCAGGTGGGCAATGTAGAAGGTCTTCCTAACCACTTTGGCAATGTGAGTGTCAAAAGAGAGGTTACTGTCAACTTGGGTCCCCAGGTCCCTGATAACTTCTTCCGTGTTTAATGGATTACCACCTATGTGGTAATTAGGGGTTACCTTGTTTTTCCCAAAGGGTATGACTATACATTTTTGGCATTTAGCTTAAGGCCATGGCTCTGGCACCAGTTATCCATTTCTATGAGACCTTTCTGGAGGATGTCTGTGTCTGATGGAGTGTCAATTATGGTGCCCAGTTTGCAGTCATCTGCAAATTTTGTCAGCCACAATCCCCCTATGTTTGCCTGCATTTCAGAAAAATAAATGCCGAACAAGAGGGGGCCCAGGACTGAGCCCTGTGGGACACCGCTCGTGACCGGCTTAGAGTCTGACATGGCACCAGCAACTCTAACCCTGTGTGTTCTGTCCTTGAGCCAGTTTGCAACCCATCTTGTGACATATGGGTTTACATCTAAGCTGGTGAGCTTTTCTATGATGCCCGAGTGGGGTATTGTGTCGAATGCTTTTGCTAGGTCAAGGTAGGCTGTGTGAACTGCCTTACCCTCATTAATGGCCTTAGTGACTGTTTCGAAAAAGTCGACCAAGTTCAAGAGGCAGGATCTGCCCTTGACAAAGCCAAATTGGGTAGGATCCAGTGTCTGTAGGTCCCCAATGTCTTTATTTATGAGTTCCATTATGATCCTCTCCATAGCTTTGCAGACAAGGCTCGTCAAGCTTATGGGGCGGTAATTTCCAGGGTCCGTAGAAGCACCGCCTTTGTGGAGAGGGACCACAGTTGCCGTACGCCATTCTTTGGGTACGTATCCTGTAGTAAGGCTAAGATTAAACAGCAGCCTTATGTGTGGGTTTAGTTCCTCATTGAGTTCGTGTAGCACACAGCCGGGGACACCGTCCGGTCCCATTGATGCTGTGTTTTTTACTTTAGAGAGAGCAGCTCCCACCTGGGCATCTGAGATGTTTGGGAGGCTAGACTCTGGTGGGATAGATATTTCTCCTTTTGGGGGGGAGGAAGGAGAAATTTGCACTGAACCTGTCTGCCAGTATGTTGGCAATGTCTGTGGGTTCAGTGATTTTTTTATCATTTTGGACTAATTCTGAGCATATCTGGGAGTTTCCACCCAGGTTTCTAACATAGCCAAAGAAGGCTTTATGATTGTCTTTTGTGTCATTAGCGATTTTTCTCTCAAAGTTGGCCTTGGATGATTTTATGAGTGATCGTAGTTTTTTGCTAGTATTGATCAGAGATGCCTTCCCATTTAGGGATTTTGCTCTGTCATATAGTAGCTTTCTCCTCTTGTTGTAGAGTTTGTTTATGGCTGGAGTCCACCAGACCGGGCGCCTGCCTTTGGTGGAAAGGGTCTTGATTTTATTAGGGATTGCTTGATCCATACATTCCTGGAGGTGCTCGTAGAAGGCATTTGTAAGGGTTTCAGCAGCGTGGGTTGTGGTTTCCACTGGCTCGGGGGCCTTGAAGGATACCACTCCAGTCTTAAGAAGTATGAAGTTTGCTTTTGAGAAGTTCTTCACTGTGGTCTTTTTTGCTGGGGGTGGGGCGGGATGTGGATCTCCAGTGAGATTAATTTATGGTCTGATCTCACCAATGAGGGATATACTTCGGTGTGGAGCATTTTGTCCCCATGTTTGTGATGATCAGGTCTAGTATATTTTCTCCTCTTGTGGGAATGGTGACTAGTTGTTCCATAGCATTTGAGTTTATGAACTCAAGGAACCTTTGGGCTAGGGTGTTGGGGCTTGAGTAATGTTCCCAGTCTATGTTTGGGTAGTTGAAGTCACCCAATATGATGGTGTTTGGAGAGACATTTATACTCTCCAGTGTCTTCAGGAAGGCTGTGTGGGTTTCCTGAGTTTGAGAAGGTGGTCTGTAGCATGTTACAAACTGTAGGGCAGTTTTACCTATGGTTAATTGCACCTGGATGGTCTCCGATGCTTCGTGCGTTGCCACTAACCTGGAGGTGTGGGTATCCTTTATGAATATGGATACTCCCCCTCCTTTTGTAGTTCGGTCTGGATTTTAGGGCCGGAACGCATGATATGAGGTATAACCTGATAGTGCTGGGGTGCTCTCAGGAGCCTTGAACCAGGTTTCAGTCACAGCACAAACATCGATGTTCTCCATACTGAGGAGGGCTTCGAGGGCATGCATCTTGAGGTTTAGACTTCTGGCATTGAGCAGTATTACCCTTAGTTTTTCTCCATTTTTGTTTTCTAGGGCGGTAGGTTTATCATTTGAGCCTTGCCTAAAAAGGCACTATGGGGTGGCAAGAGCCTTTGCCAATATCCGGAAGCCCAGGGTGACAGGTGCAAGCCATCCCTTGCAGCAGCGTGGCTTGTCAAGCATGTCATCCCAGGCAGACAGACATTGGATCCCTTAGAATGACACCAGTAATTAAGCCAATTATTAAAGCTGATCATTTTGTCTCTGTATTGTGGCATCATTCTTGGTGAGGGTAGGATACTGCTCAGGGTCAGGGTCATACCGGCCTGGGCTACATAATCTGAGAGCTCCTCTATGTCTCTTTTCATGTAGTCCAGGGAGGTACGTCTCAGGTCGTTCACACCGGCATGGACAATGACTGAGTCATACTTGTACTTGCTGTGGAGTGACCTGAGTGCTTGTGTTATCTGGCGGATTCTAGCGCCTGACAGGCAGCTAACTGTGATCTTTTCCTTGTTCAGTCTGGTGAGTGGGACGTCAGTGTGTCTGACTATGGAGTCACCTATAACAAGTGTGTCTGGCATTGTGTTTGGCCTTAAGGGCTGTGACTGTTTAGCACACTGACTTTGAGAACTATGTGTTGCATGTCTTATGTCTTGAGGTGGCAGTTGCTTGGGTATCTGCTTTGGAGGCCTCTATAGTTTTGGTAGATTTTTGATCAGTGCCTCCGAGTATGTCTTTGTGTGTTTATGTGTTTGTTTTGCAGTTGTGATAGTTCTATGTGAAACTGGGTTTGTGGTGTGCGTGGTTTCCTTCTCCTCCTGTCTGGTCTTGCCAGTCCTGAGTTGAGAGAGCTCAGCCTCCAGTTTGGCTATATAGTTGCATCTCTCACATGTATTTGTGTTTTGTGGGAGAAGGAGTGGGTTGTCTGTGTACATGAGGCAATTGTAACATTGCCTCAAGATGCCCAGATTCACCAGCTGAACTGGAGAGGATGCTAGCAACTGACCCTTCGACATGCTAGAAAAAGTGAAAAAGTTTGCTGTGTAACTGAGTCAGAAGGGACCTATAGGGAAATGGGTACTCAAGGGGATTCTAGGCTAATGTAGTACTTTGTTTAGTATACAAGTACTTTACCTATATAAAAATGCTTTAGGAGCAAGTGCTGAGCTATTGAGATAGAGAATAGACTGTTTAGATTGCAAGTAGAGAAGTTCTAAGGGAAAAATTGAAGAGCAGACTTTACAGAGCCAGAAATAGTTTAACCTTGTTTAACTGGCGCTGCACGATGGTGCTCTATGGGCAACTCCACGCTAAATCACGCAAAAGCGCGCTAAAGCGGGATTTGTAGCAGGGGGTTGAAAAGACCTAGGAATTTACCCAAAATGGCCAATAGACTACAAGTTTCTGGCTGGAACCACTGCTCTAGGGACAAATAGGCTGCTCAGTGCTCCCCACTCCCACTGGTGAACAAAGAAGCTTCCCTTTATCCAAATAAGGATATGGAATAGCACAGGAACCAAGCCAAAGCCCAGAGATCAGCAAACTCTGAAGACTGGACTATTCTAGTTCAGTAAGGTGGGAAAACAAGATTTTTTTTTTTTTTTTTGCAGAAAACAGAGGAAAAACAGACAGTAAATGCTATAAATGCTTTTAAACGGCTAGCGCACTTGAGTGTGTTAGCCTACAGGTAAAATTAAGCAACAAATAACTTTTTAAAAGTGCAAAACAGTTAATCAACACAAAAACAGTTTAAATAGAATGCAGAGCTGTATAAACAGGCGAAAATGCAGTCGCTAAGCAGTAAATAATCAAAAAGCCAGAAAAAAATACTTAAATCAGGAAAAAGTCACTCTTTTGCTCTCTGCTGCTTGTAGAACTCTGCAGGACACCACGAGGAGCTGTGCTGAGTTGAATACAAGCGAAAAAGCGCGCTAAAGCTGGCTTTATTACAGGGGGCTGATTTGTCTGTTTCTATACCATTTAACTCCACACTCCTAATAATATGTTTAGTTTAGTCCCTTTATACATTTATAATATGATTTTTATTAGTTTGCTCTTGAGTCAGTCTTAGTTCAAACCTTGCTTTATCTTTCTTTAACATAAACCTAAAACTCTTACTAATGATTCTAAACTTAGTATATATATTTCCCAATCAGTCTTGATATTCTCTTTTTCTTTTGGTAAAATTTTAATAGTTTGGCAATCTACCAAAATGGATATTTATATATTGTAAAATTATAAGAAAAATCAGAACTGGTATTACTTACAGCTGCAAATAACACAGTCTCCAAAGTTCTATATCCTGAATCAGGTTCTTTGCTATATTCAGCCCAATTTATATTACATATCTCAGTACAAGGTATGCTGTAATCTATTTTTCTATGTTTGCTAACTGATGATTTTGATATCTAATGGCAAAGCTAATAGAATGGTGGTCAGATAAATCCATATGTGTCTCTAGTGTAACATTTTCAGTTAATACTTCAAAATTAGTGAGGATTACATCTAAAATACTGTGTCCTCTTGTTAGCTCTTTGACCAACTGAGAGAATTCATGTTGATGTAACAGGTCCAAAAATTCCTGCACAACAACATATAATAAAATGCATTTCTCCCAGTCAGTATGTGGATAATTAAGATCATCCATCAGAATTATCCTTGGATATTAAAACCACTTTCTAATGTTAGTGATAAATTCCTCATGTCTAATTTTCATCATTGAAGGTTTTCCATTGCACAAAATAATGAGGAACGGTTCATATTTAGTACAACCATAAACGTGTACCACCCGAGCTTGTAAGGGCCTGTCAGCTAGGATGGGTTTAACTTCAAGTTCTTCAGCTACCATTAATAGAATCCCCCACCATGTCAGTTCTTCCTTATGTAATCATAGTTAGTATAGCTTGGAAAAATAAGTGAGCCTGAATTGTATAATTCAGTAATATGTATAACGGAGAAATGCTCATACGGTGAAATGCTCCTAAGTCCATGGGTCTTATTGCCCAGGCTGCTGGCATTACACAAATAGGCCTTTGCAGCTTGATAAGATCCTCAGAGATTACTGAAACATGGCCCAACTGGATGCATTCTTCTAAAAAAAGTAAGCAGCTGAGTTTTGTTTAGTTTAAAAATGGTAGATACCCCATGAGACTTTAAAAGAAAACAGTCAAGAGAAAAAAGATAATTATTCCCATAATTGTTATGACTTGTGACATATACACCAGTACTCCATCATGATGCTGCCACCTGCCATCTGCAATTAACACCCCACATGTGTTAGCAGAGGAACAGACCATGTCACTATGGTCTGCCACAACTCTCTTGAGTTTTGGGGCTATGCTGCAGATAATCTGACAGCCTCTATTCCTTGGCATGTGCCACAAGGGTTGTTATGTTTATCTTTAAAAGACAGTGACATGATATGAACAATACTTTGGTCAGGCCATCATTTATGAGGATGACATCAGTATTAGAATGCAGGTGCATTGCCTTCTCCCTCTGACATTCCTTGCCCTGTACCTCATACCACTTGCATCATACAGGCTGCACGACCTTACATGTCATGAGTGGAATCTTAGCATTGGCAGTTTGAGGAATCCTGTTTGTGGGGTTTGCTGAAATGTACCTGCTATATGTAGGTTAACAAGCATCCACTGTATGTCTCAGGGTTTATCTCTGTCTACCAGCAAATGGCAGTAGACCTCACGGGAATGAAGAGGTCTAAGGATTAACAAAGGCACGTGGCCTGGATACTGCAGCAGATCCAAGTACATCAAGACCACAAATTCTCCTTCATTGAGAATGAATAGGCCAGCATGACAGCTACAAGATAGGTTGTATACAGTGGGCATTATCCCCAGGGGCTGTAGTATGCGTACGTAAACCACAAGTAGCATATAGATTTCATATTGTTCATTAAGGACATGTTTCCATGATATGTGGAATTATTCAGGGCTCATAATGGTTCCAAAAAGCCTTATACTGTGCTGCTTCAAGTTTGGGAACAATTAAAGGGGTAATTGTATCCATTCTTCATGGTATTATTGTTCCACTGTACTCTGCCTTAGCAGATGAAAGTTCAAGTACAGCACCCGCTCTGGTATGTTTCTGACCAGGCATATGCAACATCCACAGAGGTTCCTCGCAAAAAGAATACATGGCTTAAACAACATGTCCTGTGCAGACTGCCTCAAAGCCCTATCCCAGTACTCATTCTCTTACAGATTGCTGAGAGGTGAGCTATGCCTGGCCTACAAAGCATTACCTGATCCCACTCTAATGGATCTGTTGCACATCTGCAAAACAAATCAGAATTACCCATTCTAATGACTTAAACTGTGTCTGTGACATAAATAGGACATGATGGAGGGACAGACATCTGTCGCAGAGACTACCTCTTCTCTGGAAGAGGCTTCACAACCAAGTAAAGCAGAGTTCTTCTGTTAAAAACAATGATAACACACAGGAGGCTCAGATGCAAAAGTTTACTAGTGTACACCAGGAGGCAAAAAACCATATAAGTACAGAGTTTTGTCTGACATGATGCAGGAAATACACAATTTTATATAGTCTTACATTCAAGCTGTGCCCACCTTACTGACGTGGTTAGTCACAGGGCACCTGCATCACTATGGTCTACAATATTCTATTCATAAGAAAAAGCTGATGTTATACATTTTAAAAGTTTTCCCATGGGAATAATACAGCCTTGCAAAGCACCTGGTTAGTTATAATGTCTTTCTGTAAATGTTACTCCTTCAAGGTTTCAGGCCTGTTCGAATACAATAGTTGGTTCAGTCTTGTAATATACTTCTTTGTTCTTCTTGCAACTTTACTTTAGCAGCTGTGTCTTATCTTTGATAACATTCACAAGGCCAATTATCTCAGAGGAAGGAAGAAGATTTTCAATGCTTTATACATTTAATTTCCTGACCCAGCAGATAATCATTAGTGAAATACATAAGCTTGCTGAGCTGGCTACTGCCAGGGTCAGAGTTCAAATACACTGCAGCTCCAAAGCTTTAAGCAATTACATGTAAAATCATTCTTATTGCCATATTGTAAATAGAATAAAATGCATTATATACTATTTGCTTTTAAACTAACACTTTATACATGTTCAAATACATATTTTTCTAACATTTTCCTCCCTTTTAATACTTTTTATTCTATTCAGAAACATAAACAATGTTATATTGTCCCCTAGCCTTCTCCTTTAAGGACTTTCAACTAGACAAGTCATTTAGTTTATATTTCGGAAAAAGTTTCGTCTGGAATCAATAGTTCCAATTCAATGTCTTGGTACAAAGTTTCAGTTACAGATATATCAACAAAATCTTTGACTAATCTTTTCATACAGGGGATTCCACAACAGACACATGCTCCTAATAGGAGTAGACCAACACAAATAGCAATCAAAATATTCATTAGGATAGAACCCCACCCACCAAACAGACTCTGGAAAAAGTTCGTCAGTGGGTTTGGGCCTGGTTCAGTCATGGCCGATACCTGCTGTATTACCTCTAGGTGGTCATTAATCTCGTGTCGATTGTCTGGTATGAATGCACAGCATTCTTCTCTGATAAGCGCGCATGTACCACCTCTCGCCACTAGGGTGAAGTCAAGAGCCATTCGATTTTGTAGCACAACAGTTCTCATTGCATTCAGTTCATCAGTCACTAGTTTGAGAGCAGAAAAAGTTGCGTTACTCATTACTTCAAGAAGTTTCGACAGCTTTCTCAACTCCCAGATCGATTTGACTGCTCCATATGCTGGAAATATTCCAGCCCAGGATATAACACTGTCACTCAAGTCCATATGAGTCAATTTTTCTTTATCTTTCACGGAATGATGGTTCTTCCAACCAGCTTCAATTTTTCCCATTGGATTTACAGGTTTTCCGATTGGATCTTCAGGTTTTCGGGCTACATCTCTTACATTTCGTATCTTACCTAGAGGTAATTCTGCAGTATGCCTTATAGCCGGAACCAGATAACCCAAAAAACCACTGCCGGACCAATTCTCAGGTAGCCATTTGTATGCCTTTTTCCCACAAACAAAATAACAGTTTTCTACTTTAGTACTGATGCGGGTTAATTCTGAATGAAACATTTTCTTGTCTATAACAGACAATTGTTTATGCAAGACAGGATTTCTCTGCACATCACTTAATGTTGTTTTCATTAAGCTCAAATATGAATCATAATTTGTGTTACAAACAGTGCCTTTATCTTTAGCTTTAATATAGCATTTATAAGATATAGTTATGTTACAGTTACTCCAACCCACTTGGAGTGTATCATTCTTATAGAAACATACAATTCCCCTCTGTGTAATAGGCAAATACAATGCAATTTTGTCCTGTGATCTTACAGAACCTGTATCAAAAAGTAAATTCTCCCAAGTCTCATTTATCTCCAAGGGGACAGCGGACATCAACAGTCCTCCATATGCTGTTGGTATGGCAGTACAAACCCAGCAATTTGAAATGTTCATAGTCTCTACATATACACGCTTCATAGCTAGGTATGTGTTAAAGTTTGGATGCCAGTCTATAGACAGTTCATCACGTTTTTCCACTTTCACTTGTGTGGTTATATGTAGGAAAAACCACAACAAAAGGAAAGTCATCATAATCATAGTCAATAAATGCATAGTTAGCAAGATGATTAAACAATATCTTCGGGGTTGATCTGCATTTTTACTCATTTCGCTCTTGGCCATCCTGCCTTTGTTGTGTATCAGTCACAAAATGTTTATCAAGTTGAAAATTCTTTACCGGTTTACAGTGCGTCAGGTGGACCCAGGACGACCTCTCAGCAACTTTGACTGCAGTAGGCGTTGCCAACAGTACCTGGTACGGTCCTTCCCACTTTGGACTCACCCAATTCTTCCTCTTCGTGACCTTTAACCACACCCAGGAACCTGGGGTCAGCACTGCTTCCAACGGTCTGGTCTGTCTTTTATCTGAAAAAGAGTTCAACTGCAAAACAGTTTTATTTATTAACAGTTTTTTCATATCAGCTAATGAGCTGTCAGCCTCTAGTTCTGCAGGCATGAGAGCTTTCCACTGTGGCACATAATATGCCCTTCCAAATATCACTTCAAAGGGGGTCAAATCCTTTACATTTGGAACTGTTCTCATGCTCAGCAGTGCCAAAGGCAAACAGCAAATCCAATTCTTCTGTGTTTCATTTATTAACTTCCTCAACTTGCTTTTTAAAATTCCATTGTACCTTTCCACCAGTCCTGCAGACTGTGGGTGGTAAGCACAATGATTCTTCAAGGAGATCCCAAAGAATCTCCCAAGTTGGTGAATCGTTTGATTAACAAAATGTGTCCCATTGTCACTATAGATTCTTTCCGGTATGCCAAATCTAGGAATTATTTCTTTTATTAGGGCCTTTGCCACTGTTGCTGCATCCGGATTTTTAGTTGGAAAAGCTTCTACCCATTTGGAAAACATGTCTATAATTACTAAACAGTATTTTTCCCCTTCACATTTGTTCAGTTCTATGAAATCCATACAGATAGTATGGAACAGATATGGTGGTATAGGAAAACTCCCTTGCTTGGGTTTGAATGCTCCTTGTGCATGATGTTTGTTACAGATATGACATGCTGCACAAAATTTTTGTGTAAAGTTTGTGAATCCATATGTTTGGAATATTCGATTTACTAACTGTACCATCCCCCCTGTTGAGACATGGCACTGCCCATGGCTCAACAAAGCTGCATATCTAAATAAATTAGACGGCAATATTGTTTTTTTCTCTTTGGAGATATACAGTCCATCTTCGAGGATTGCACCTCGTTTCTCCCATTTCTGTTTCTCAGCTTTTGTAGTTAATGTCTGCATCGTTTTTAACATTTCTAAATCTAAAATCTCAGAGGGTTGTAATTCCTCGGTTAAAAGTAAAGTTTCTGAGTTTGAGGCTGCTTGCTTTGCAGCTGCATCAGCTTTTGCATTTCCTTTTGAAATTGCATCCTGTTGTTTTGTATGAGCTAAACATTTACAAATAGCTACTTCAGTAGATAACTGAATGGAATCTAACAAGTTCAAAATAAGTTGCGCATGATTAATCGGTTTACCATTAGATGTTATCATTCCCCTATTTTTCCATTGTTGTGCAAAAACATGCACTGTAGAGAAAGCATACTGACTGTCAGTATATATGTTCACACATTTATCTTTCGCTAGAGTACAAGCCCGTGTTAAGGCTATCAGTTCTGCTGCTTGAGCAGACAGGTTATGCTGTAAGGGTTGGGCTTCTAAAATCTCTGTATCTGTGACTACTGCATATCCTACTAGGTTTTTCCCTGTAGGACCCTTTCTGCATGAACTGTCCACATAAAATGTCACCTCGGCATCATCCAAGGGCATATCAGTGAGGTCTTGTCTGGGCAAAGTTATTTGCTCAATTTCCTGCAGGCAACTGTGCGGTGTGCCATCCACAGGAGTTGGAAGTAATGTTGATGGATTTAATGTTGTACAACGTTCAATTACCATATGAGGTTGGCTCAGCAGTATGGTCATACATGAAAGATGTCTAGCAGGAGATAGATATGCTATTTTCTCTTGCAGTAAAATTATCGTGACTGCATGAGGCACTCTCAATGTGAGAAGGTGAAACAACACCACTGAGGCCGAAGCCTGTACTGCCATTGCAGCTGCGACTACTGCTTGCACACAGTGAGGCAATGATCGTGCCACTGGATCTAACTGTGATGAATAGTAAGCTATGGGGCATTGCTTATCCCCATGCTGTTGCATCAAAACTGACGTCATGTATCCCTGTTTACAATCTATGGTCTGAAAAAATCTTTTGTGGTAATTTGGAAGTCCTAAAACTAATGATGAAGCTATCAATTGTTTTAGTCTGCAGAAAGCTGTTTCTGCTTTAGGTGTCCATTGTAATACATCTTGTGCTGCCATTGGTGTTTTATATATTAAATCAGCCAGTGGAGCAGATTCTAAAGCATAGTTTGATATCCAGCTCGACAAAATTAGTCGTTCCCAAGAAGGACATCATTTCCTTCTTGGTTGCTGGTTTAGGTGCCTGTAAAATCGCTGTTTTTCTGTCTTCGTCTAATATTCTACCTTCATTGGATATTACATATCCTAGGTATCTAACTTGTTTTCTCCAAAGTTGTAACTTACTTTTGTTTACTTTGTGTCCTTGTGCTGCTAAAAATTTCAATAATGCTATCGTATCCTCCCTGCATTGATGCTGGGTAGGGGCTGCTAGCAAGATGTCATCTACATAAAGTAGAATCTGACTACCTCCTGGTGGGGTAAACCCTGCCAGGTTGCTTGCCATTTCTTGTGCAAATATCATTGGACTTTCACAATATCCCTGCGGTAGCCGAGTATAGGTATATCTTTTACCCTGAAATGTAAATGCAAACCAATACTGGCTATCAGGATGTATAGGTATTGAAAATAAAGCATTGCTTATATCTACCACAGTGAAATATTTTTGTTGTGGCTTCAAATCATTCAACAAGGTGTGTGGGTCTGGCACCGTAGGTGCTCAAGGTATTATTGCATTGTTTACAGCTTGTAAATCCTGTACCATCCGCCATTCCCTGTTTGCTTTTTTAACAGGAAATAGAGGGGTGTTACATGGTGAATCAAAAGATTCTACCAGTACTCCTTCCTTGAGTAATGCTGCTATTATAGGCTTGATTCCTTGCTCTGCATCTTTCCTCAAGGGGTATTGTCTTTTCTGTGGTCTAAATGCTGATTTTGGTGTAATAGTTACTGGTCCTGCTGTTTGAATAAGTCTTACATCTGATTTACCTGTTGACCAAAGAATGTCTGGTATGTCACACAAGGCTTTTTCTTCTTCTTCTAATAAGAATGCTAATCAGATGTCTTCACTAGTTTGTAAGTGTACAGCTGGATGTGTCTGTGTTAGCCAATTCAATTTCTGTTTTTGTATTCCCTGTTCTGATAATTCTAAATCAGTTTGTTTTTCCCATCTTGTTACTTTTTCTCCTAAGTCTGCCCATCTCACATCCTTATTCTTTGTCAAGCTGACATGTGGTAGTCTATTAGATTTGTACAGTGTCATGAATTCCTGAGGTAATGAACAGCTTACCACAATGTTTCCCTCAGTATCCCAATACAAGGTTCGTAATACTAATCTGTTAGCAGGATTTTTGAACAACTCTTGCTCATATTCTTTATCAGGTCCTGACATGCTACAGTAGTATAGAGTACAGTGCAACAAATGCTGTTGGTCAGTGTCAAGGGAGGGGGCCTTACTGATGGCTACATTCATCAGTTCTTCGGTTACTGCCCCTGGACCAGTCGTGACTAGGTCCTGGCTGTACCAGTAAAAAGTTTCACCCTCCGGTCGCACCACAAAAGTATCCATTTGTCTTTGTGCCTCCATACCCTGCATAGTGGGAACTACCGCTATGCCAAATATCTGCATAAGATCTCTTCCCAGTAAGTTTACTGGACATTTTGCAGAAACTACAATTTTACTTTTCTGAGTCATACCTGAAACTGGGTCAGTTATTGCTATATCATGGGAGAGTGGCTCCCTATATAGCTGTCCATTTGCTGCTTTCACTAATATATAGTCAGGTGATTCAGAATATTCTGGTAACTTTGAAGGGTGTATCAAAGTTCGTGACGCTCCTGAGTCACACAAGAATTTCACTTCCCTTCCTTCTACCAGAAGTGTAACTTCCGGTTTTGTGTCTGCCAAATAGAGCTCCAAGCTCAGTAATGCCAAATCTAAAATTTCACTTTCTTCATCTTCTAGATCTGCTTGTACTTCCTCTGTTCCTTCCATTACATTTACATTTGCCCTTTGTTTGTTTCCTTCCCTGATGATTTCTGATTTTCATCACTATCATATAGTCAGTCCTCATCACCTTTATTTTCTGTAGTCACCTTTTTATTTAGCCTGCAATCCCTTGCTAAACGTCCTTTCTTGCCGCACTTAAAGCACTCACCTTTCTTTTTTCTTGCTTCAAAATCTTCTGACCTTTTGTCAGATTGTCTATTTCCCTGTGTATTTTTCTTACCCTTCTTACCTGACTGTACTACAAAGACTTCAGCTCCATCTTCAGCTGTGAAGACCTGTGTCTTCTTTTTCTTTTTACTATTAAAGTGTCTTTCAGCATGTCTAGCATATTCAAGTAAGGCTTGTAGCCTACTTGTTCGATGATCTATCATATGCTTTGTAATAAAGCTACTGATAGGTGCAATGCAACCTTTTTTGAAATGCATTTTTCAGTTGCTGTTCATACGAGGTATCATGTGTCTGATTTTCAGGGATAGCCATACCACTATGGTTATTGAAACATTCCAATAATCTACCATAGTACCCATCTACAGTTTCATTCTCTTGTTGTATGCATTGGTTAATGCAAGTCCAATCTGCTCTAGGTTTCCATTTTTCAGAAATTCGGTCTGTAAGACCTTTCACTCTGTTGTCTAATTCTGCGTCACTATGTGGGAGTGGTTTAAGCTCTGCATTACGAGGATTCCAGGTGCCACAAATCATGTGCCAGTCTGGACCCACAATCTGTCTAACTACCTTTTCTACTTCTTCCCCATTCAAGTGGTAACTTAATCTCATACCTTGCAAATCTTGTAAAACTTTGTGTAATTAACTTTTGGATGAGGGATTCCCTCTGTAGCTTTCCGAATATCTTCCGGTGTCCATGGTCTATATACTAGAAGAGTTGGGTCCTGCCCTTCCTGTCCTGCCTGAGGATTTGGTACCTCGATTAGTGGACAGATTTCTTCCTCACTCTCTTCTAGTGTGTTTCTCCCTATTTGATATAAGTCTGTGTCCCCAAGTGTTTTATGTGTCCGGGACCTAGTTTCAATAGGATCTCTAACAAATGGTTTTAGTGCTCTTGTAACTTCAGGATAACGTGGAGGTGGACCAGCTTGTCCTCCTGCTTCATATCCTGAAAAAGGCATTGGAGGGGGCGGAGGAGGAGGGGCCGTCGCTATTACTGTATTATTATCCTCTTTATCTAAAAATAACGTCTTAGCATTTTTAGTTTTTTGTTCCCTTCGGTTTACTTCCTCAATCCACCTGTGTGCCTGAGGAATGCCTAATCGCTGTTGTTTTTTTGCCTGACCTTCTGCGTCAGATTTAAGCTGTTTTAAAAGTTTAACTAATAACATCTTATTTAATTTACCATCAAATCAGTATTTATTAACCCATTTTGTATAATACCTTACATTATCAGCCAGTTGCAATTGCATATATTTTGCATCATCAGTTAGGGGCGGATCTCGCGATTTTTTAGTGCACTGATTTCCCATTCTAAAAGAAAATGTTACGTAACCCTTTTCACCACATGGTATTTCAGTTCCTTACACAGTTTATCTAGAATAACTGCCTACCTTACTCTGTTTCCCTGATCCCTGACAAAATATACAGTAATTTCCTTTTGTCCCTGATCTGCATAACAAATCTCTGACAATGACATTTACTGTAACCTAGTCCCTGATCTAAAACAGAAAAAAGGCAAATGTCTTCCTACCTGAGCCTCCTGGGTCGACCAGTTCGAGACCGCTCTTCGGCCGCAGATCAGAAAGTGGCCAGCCTCTCAAAACGACAATTCAGTCGGAGGTCTTTGTGTTTCAAGAAGAACCGTTTCGGTAGCTTCTCCTGCGCAGTATTCGACCACTGGTACACTCTGATCTGTAGCTGTCTGAGGGCTTCCGGTTCAAGGAGGACCAAACTGTTAAAAACAATGATAACAACACAGGAGGCTCAGATGCAAAAGTTTACTAGTGTACACCAGGAGGCAAAAAACCATACAAGTACAGAGTTTTGTTTGACATGATGCAGGAAATACACAATTTTATATAGTCTTACATTCAAGCTGTGCCCACCTTACTGACGTGGTTAGTCACAGGGCACCTACATCACTATGGTCTACAATATTCTATTCATAAGAAAAAGCTGATGTTATACATTTTAAAAGTTTTCCCATGGGAATAATACAGCCTTGCAAAGCACCTGGTTAGTTATAATGTCTTTCTGTAAATGTTACTCCTTCAAGGTTTCAGGCCTGTTCGAATGCAATAGTTGGTTCAGTCTTGTAATATACTTCTTTGTTCTTCTTGCAACTTTACTTTAGCAGCTGTGTCTTATCTTTGATAACATTCACAAGGCCAATTATCTCAGAGGAAGGAAGAAGATTTTCAATGCTTTATACATTTAATTTCCTGACCCAGCAGATAATCATTAGTGAAAAACATAAGCTTGCTGAGCTGGCGACTGCCAGGGTCAGAGTTCAAATACACTGCAGCTCCAAAGCTTCAAGCAATTACATGTAAAATCATTCTTATTGCCATATTGTAAATAGAATAAAATGCATTATATACTATTTGCTTTTAAACTAACACTTTATACATGTTCAAATACATATTTTTCTAACATCTTCCCTAACCCAATTCAACTGTAACTTGGACCATAGGATGTGGGATAGACAATTTACCCCGCACTGGAACCTATATCTCTATACGACAAAAACAGCCTATAAATGCTTGACCTCCCATGTCCAAGCTTAAGTATACCCCTTAAAATAACCCTAGGGTATCAAAACTTGTCAGATACATTTGGGAAGCATGGCTGGGCTTAAAAAGGACCCCTAGGGTGGTTAGCTTAGTAATCAGCTATGAACATATGCACCAGATGAGCTCTTAGCTTTCTAGGTCAGTGATACAAACAGTATTCATCTGTGAAATGTATACAGAATTTAACATTTGCAATGCAGATTTTTTTATAGAACGCGTATGGATTTCCTTACTTTACTTTTATCTGTACACATAAAAAGTGAATCACCACAAAATTCAGAGTACATTTTCTTCCTTTCACTTTTTGTGAATGTGTGTGTGTGTGTGTGTGTGTGTGTGTGTGTGTGTGTGTGTGTGTGTGTGTGTGTGTGTGTGTGTATAAAACCGTAATGTAAACAAAGCAGACACCCTGTATTAGTATATTAAATAAATCTGCATTATCAATGTTAAACTTTACATGCCTATTACACGTGATCACTTTTGGTTACATTTTATTTATTTATTTACTATTTGGCAACCAGGGAGGTGGACTGGTCCAGAGACCCTTTTCAGCTGTAACCTGGGTTCAGAGGCATAGAAAAGTGCAAGTAAGCTTAAGTTATGTGCTTCAACTATGACAGTATTAGGTTTATATAGTTGTAAAATTTTAGAATGTTCATATATATTTCATATACACTTTTTATAAAGTAGAATGTTATCCAGTTTTTAGACATTTCTAATAAAGTAACAGGTTTGCATAAGGTTTTAACAGTTTACATTGATCACAACACAATATGACTACATGGAATTGTTTCTTAAAGGTATAAAACTAAATTTCTTTAAAAAAAAAAAACTCAAGTGGAAGTGAGTAAAGAATTGAGATCACAGAGACCTAGAGACTAAGAAGTGAACACAGGAGTAACAGGAGTTAAAAAGTAAAGGAATCAGTTGAGGGATTGTAAGCAATTTTAGAGTGTTAAGCCTTTTAAATAATTTGTCCATTATCCCTAAAGTATTTACAAAAACTTCCTTGAAGAGGTGCTCAGAAAGGGACTCCTTAAACTTGGTAAGAGCATCTTGATTAATTATTTCCCGAAGAGCTAGGCCTGTTTGAGAGAAGGATGTTTCACCAATGACTGTTTTAAATGGGTGACAGTTGAGTAACCTTAGGTTTTCCAGGGAATTTCATAGGACTGTTTCTTGATTGGGAGTTTTTTTTTTTCTAGGGGGGGGAATGCAGTAGGCGTCATTTAGAATTTTATATAGTAAGGCTCATAGGAAATAAATAGACTTCTTAGCCAATTTAGGTAATTTAGAAGGTTGCAGTGGTGTATACAGTGCACCTTACCCCCAAAAAACTAAAACCTCATCTTGTACATAGAAAACAGAGCTAATTACCTCTTTAGTTGTTCTAAAACTTGTAGTCTTGTAGTGTAAGCCTTTTTGGAATCCTACCTAACATCTCTCTTTAAAGCGATGGAGTGAGCATTTATGCTGTGATACTTTGCCCCTTTCTGAATAATTCCTGTTGTACATCATGCCATTTGCCTACTACAACCTGTGGTCAGTCATCTCAATGTCCATCTATATCACCTTATATCTGGTTAAGTAGTTCACTTCCATCCATAATTCTCTTTGCTATACCAGATTATACTGTCAAAATTCCATTTTTGTAAAATTCTCCTTTTTTACTAAAAGTTTCATAGCATTTACAGCCATTACTTTTGACAAGTTAAACATTTTTGTTATGAAATGTGGTTTACTGATGGCAGAAAGTCAAAATGACAATGCAAAGATCACAGCATTTTCACTGGGAATAAGTAAACATTCACTTAATTTATAAAGAGGCTTTTGCCTCCCAACTCCACAAACTACTTAAAAGTCATGGGTACAGATACATAACAATAAAAAAAGTTTAAAAGTCCTACTTTGCAGCATTTCACTTTGGAAGTTTCCTGCTACTATGTTTCTGTGTACCACTTTCCTAAGCTCTTTTCAAGGTGACCCGATTTCAAAAAAAAAAAACAAACAAAAAAAAAAAACCCAAAACTAACCTAATTGCCATAACTATCAGCTTAGTTTTTTTATATTAAAATTTGTAAATGGGTATGGATGTGGATTTAATTGACTTTTGATAATAATAATGTGGATTTAATTTCATGTTGTAGAATTTAAAGTCCAAGACAAGTAGCTTATGAAAAAATGAAGTATGAAGCAAATCCAGAAGAGGGAGATGTTCAGTCAAATGGAGACATTATCCATCTCATGATAGGTTATAAACTGCTGATAAACTAGTTCTGTAAAATCTTGCTCTGTTAAAGAAGGAATTCTTGAAGGGGGAAAAAACTTAAACCCCAAAAAAGTATTTAATTGAAAGTATAATGTGGTTGCTGTTTGTTCCACAATTTAAACATGCCATATTTACTTGCTTTCAGCTGCAACAGATAAAATGCAACAAAAAAGTGCAACAAGGAAAAAGTGCCCAATTCCTGAATGGAACTTCTGTGGTCACATTTCAGTCATTTTCCTTCTTCCTTCTCATCCTCTTTCTCATCACCATCATCATCATCATCATTTTATTGTGGCTTCCTAGTAGAACTACAAAGGTTTGCCAAGTATCAGGATAACTGAGGTGGGCTAATATTCTACCACGGATTCGTTCTGTTTTCTCTTGTATTCTCATTCATTGCCAGGATAGGATCTGGCTCCCTGCAGATGTGATAAGGAAGAACCAGGTACCTAAAAAATGAGTAAATGAATGAATCAGGAAATGTAAAAATATAAAATCGAAAAGACAATATCAACTGGAAATAATATATCAGAGCACCCCCATTTCTTTGTAAAACTGATATTTCTGATACAAGAGAGTGAAGTGCATAACAAAATGGCATCCAATGGCAGCGACATGGACATCACACCAGACGAGTTATTTGATTATTCAGAATACTATAACTTAAATGGTACTTCAAATTCACCTCCATGTGATAATAAGAACATTAAAAACTTTGGTTCTGTGTTCTTGCCTATACTCTACACAATTGTATTTGTGTTGGGACTAGTTGGAAACATTTTAGTTCTTGCTTTGATATTGTCTAAATGTAAAAAATTGAAAAGCATGACTGACATGTATCTTCTGAATCTGGCATTGTCAGATCTGCTCTTTGTTTTGTCCCTTCCATTTTTAGCTTACTATGCCGCTGATGAGTGGGTCTTTGGAAGCACAATGTGCCATTTAGTTACTTTGCTTTACCTCTTTGGTTATTACAGTGGCATATTTTTCATAACCTTAATGAGTATTGACAGATATTTAGCAGTGGTCCATGCTATATTTGCATTAAGAGCAAGGAGCATTACCTATGGGATTATTACAAGTTTAGTTGTTTGGTGCGTAGCTTTTTTAGCTACCCTTCCTCAATTATTACTTAGTGAAGTACAGGCTGACAGTGCCAATAAGACATGCAGGCCAAATTATTCCAGCCAGGGATGGAAACTTTTCTTAAATCTAGAAGTTATTGTTTTAGGATTTATCTGCCCTATGATAATAATGGGTTACTGCTATACATATATTTTAATTGTGTTAATCAAAAGTAGAAATGCAAACAAGAAAAAAGCCATAAAGCTTGTGTTTATTGTTATGATTACATTTCAAGTCTTCTGGGCACCTTACAATTGTGTCATTTTGTTGGATACTTTATTGCAGCAAAAAGTTCTTGATGGCTGTGAAACAAGTCAAGGGATAATGTACACAACACAGGTGACAGAAGCCATTGCATTTTTTCATTGTTGCCTTAACCCATTAATTTATGCATTTCTGGGAGAGAAATTCCAAAAATATCTGTGTGAAGTGTTGCAAAAAATATTATCACTGGCACCACTCTGCAAAAGCACTGGAATTTCCAGAAGGTACCTTTCTGTTCGTAGAAGTTCAGTCCGTACTCAATCAACAGGATCATCAGACCTAGACATAGTTTTGTAAGTGGCAATATACATATAATGCAAACCTGGATTAGTGCAACACTGTACACCCACTAATGAACTGGGTTTGATATTAAAAGAATTGCTGATTCATAGACACTGCATGTCCTGCCTGCCAGACAGAGTGTACAGAACCTCTCATCACTGGATTGGTAGACACAAGATTCACAAACAGAATCACATGCTTGACAGTACATGCACTGTGGGCTGTCATGAGGATGTTATGTTTACGGAACACTATCATTCCTTTTTCTTTTTTTGGAGGGATGATTTTCTTCTCTGCTTCACATTGACAGCCAGCCTTTATCCATTGCTGGGTATGCTGATCTCCCCAGTTCACCCTTGGACTACATCCATAATTTTGACCAGGGCTGACCCAGAACATTTGGATATCCTGGGGATGTTCATCATCTGCCTACCCTGGGTTCCCTGCCCTCTCTGTCTGTGTGGTTACACTGTGGAGGCAGACATGCAATGGGAACAGGCAATGTTTTACTGGTGCCTCTGTAGAAGCTCAGCAAAATTCTCACCCTAATCCCTCTTAGATCACACCCTCCCTGTATAATCTCCAGCCTTCACGAAGCACATCATGGGGACACCCAGACAACCATTTCTCTTTCCCCAGGATGGGAACATCTCCATCCCTCCCTCTCCACTGCTGTCACAGTCCTCCAAGCCACTATTCGATCTTGGGTCACCTGAGTTGTAGTCATAGCTTTATCCCTCTGTACCACCAGGGTGGCTTGAACACTTTAATTTCTACACGGCATTGTCTTGTTCCACTGGTGGATCATCGTGGTGGTGCAGTATAAAAACAGGGCACACAGCATGGTAGGTTGTGGTTCCTTGAAGTAGTAAGGTGCACTGCATTCTGTAGAAACATTAGTAAAAATAGTATGGATTTCTGGTATGGCAGTGTGCGCACCTAGACCAAAATGATACTGCAATAGTTTTTGAGAGGGCTACCACACTGTACATCCATATGTGGAAACCTCCTCACCACTGTTTCCTCAACTCCAAGAAACAGCAATCATAATTACAGCATGAAAATAATGATTGCTTTTCTCTATTACCTGCTGGCCTCAGATAAGAATGAATAAGACACCTACCAGACTTTACAAATTGCTGCAATTGTGGTCATTGAATAATTGCTTCTGAAACACAAGTCAAGCAGATGCATCTTGAGCAACTGAAGACTGAGCAAACGAAGGTCAAGCATATCTCAGTGTATATTTCTCTGTGTGTATGTGTGTGCGTGTGTGTGTGTGTGTGTGTGTGTGTGTGTGTGTGTGTGTGCGGGCGTGTGCATGAGTGCGTGTGTGTGTTTGTGTGTGTGTGTGTGTGTGTGTGTGTGTGTGTGTGTGTGTGTGTGTGTGTGTGTGTGTGTGTGTGTGTGTGAGATGGATCAAACAAACGTGCCATCCTTCCCTCTACTTGCAGTTTGTATACATGAATACCCCCCCCCCCATTTCACCATATATCTGAATGCTGTTGAACTGTGAAGCATACACAATGCTATAATGTGTTCCATTGCCTGGCCATGTCTCTCACACACCCATGCATCTACAGTGCTATTGCTTTGCAGAGTAACAAGTGCAGGGACAGCAGTGTTGTGCACCCCAGCAACTGTAATTTGCCATATCTCTAGTGCTAGACAATAGCAACCACAAACATAGGTAGACACACACACACACACACACACACACACACACACACACACACACACACACACACACACGGGTGTGTTTGTCATGTTTGTGTGTGTGTGTGTGTGTGTGTGTGTGTGTGTGTGTGTGTGTGTGTGTGTGTGTGTGTGTATGTACGTATGTACATATCTTAATGTTACAGTATGCACATCTGAACAACATTGTCTTTGAGCTGTGATACCTGTATTCAGGAGTGTGACACCTTGTTTAGAAAACTTTGAAAATGCATACTTGACAACTTATTACCCATGCCTATGCATCAGGTCCCTCTCAGTATGATCTTATTCTCACTGAGTGATGTCACTGTCCTTTTACATTCTGCAGCCCCCTTGGTCTGTTCTGTTGGAAGTTTAGCCCACATCTACCCTCTGAAGAAGGTAAACATCAGTTCTTTTGTGAAACATGGCAGCAGGTTATAGACCCAGTGTTACTTGTCTGGACCCTGTTTGCACCCTGTCTGAGGCCATACATGTTTGTACATATGTGTATTCATACATATACCCATTGTCTGTAATAAGCAATATTTGTATGTTAATTTGATGTCAGTATGATTTTATGTTAATGTAAATTCTGTTTGATTATGTCAACATGAATTATGCTAAAGTTTTCAAGTGATTTATATTCATATATCCAACTGTACTCATTCAAACTGTACAATTAAAAAAGGTGTATATTTGTATAACTGTAACTATGAAGATGAAATTCTCCTTACTCTTGTTTTATGAGCCTGGGTCATGACTGAAGATGGTCTTTGGGCCAGCTCATTTACCTGGGTAACAAACAGGAAATGATTAAATCTTTGTAGGGGTTGGAGCAGTGTTATTTGGGATTTGGTGTCCACTTTGTGTATTTACACTGTATTACTGACAGCTATGGCATCCTTTCTGATGTGCTGGGTGTGAGTGAGCACATATAACCATTTAGTAATTGTGTGGCACTGTTTTGGCACAGTGTGTCCAGTGACAGTCTTATCACAGGGTGTGGCTGAATTATGTTATCAGTGTTAGCCACACTGATCTCTGGGCATCATACGAAGGCTTGGTGAGCAGTAACAGATTTCAGATGCAGCCTAGAAACCTTGTTAATCCTGAATGTCAGCTTTTTCCATGTTCATTCTGGAATGCGGGTATTGTGTAATTAATAGCATGCCTATGAATCTTACCCAGAGTTGGGTAGACAGGCAATGTGTAGAGACTCAACCAACATTACAAAGTCTATATATATATTGGAGACAGATGAGATAGGACAGGCAAAATGCATCTGAAGGCAGAGAGCTATGAATTTTACATGCCAATTTGCAGATTGCTTTATCAAAGTGTCACATCACGTGCATGCACCAACTCCAGAATAATAAATACTGATGCACATGCTTAGATAAAGAAGTGTGTGGCTGTCTCCCCAAACCTTCTTTCATCTACCATTAACTTAGGGGAGTAACAGATATCAGATATATGAGTAGTCAACACAGAAGCTAATTCTTGAGAATTAATTGTGCAGTAGGTTGACACTTTTATATATGTTCTTGATGCTTTTCAGAAGCTTCATATGTTGTTATAACATCAAATATTATAAAAATACGGACTTTAATAAAACATCAAGTTTTATGTATATAAAGGTACATCGCATTTCATATTGTAATAACAGTATATAGTCTACATTTCCAATTTTGTTTTTAAAAAGTCATGGAAAGGAAAAGTTTCTCATGTAAGTCTATTTCAATAGCAATATCAGATTACAGTGGTTATTGCTTTTCTGGTAAAGACGTATGGTCTATGTATATAGTTTAAATATATTCAGTTTAGGAAAATTAGGTAAAGATGAAGACTTCCAGTGTATAACTATTGATCATTGTCACAGTGAATAATAAAATTTTCTTTCTCATATCAACAGTGTTGGTTCACTTTATGAAGGCGTGCAACATCTGAATTAGCATCAGCAGTTACACCTTCATATTGCTATAACAAAGATTTAATCTGGCTACACCATCTTTGATCCTGTGAATAATGCCAGCAGTGGGCAGGTTGGCAACTACAATGTCAGCAGGATGGGGGAACACAGGATTCATCAGATATATCTATAAGGTTGAAATATGTATCTCATGAACAATTCCGACTTGTATGGACCTGATGTGCAAAGAGACATGATTATGTCTTATGTTAACAAAATTCTCCATCAATTGATCTTGTTGCATTTCTGTATGATGGCACAATTAAAATGAGTAAACTGCTAACTTATTAACCAAAAGAATTATTTTATTTTTACTAAACATTCCAGAACTGGTATAAAATGTAATATTTTATTAATTAACATACTAACCAACAAACAAACGGAGCAAAAGCAGAAATAAATGTATAAGTAACTGTAGGAAAAATAAACTGGTCAGGCTGTAGGTAGCCAAAAAGCAATGCACTTTAATAAAATAAATAAATAAACAGGATAAGTGCTTTCACACCAAAAGAAGGTTCTTCCTCAGATCCATCTAAAAACAACTGACACATCATTAAATACTAGTGCTTAAGATCATGTGACTGTAATACAGGTTTTAAAGGTACAAACTCATTGAGAACTTTCCCTTTAACAGCTTGTAGAACTAAAATACATTTAATTTCAAGCCATTCAGTAGTTGTTCTTAAATCACCTGCTCTCATATTTTCTCTAGCAATCTCCTACACCATAAACTTAAAGCTGTGCTCAGGACCAGACCCCAAGACATGTTTAGCTAAAGCATTCTTATCATCTCCTTTTTGAATAGTGCATAATTGTTCTTTTACCCTGTGTCTTAAACACCTGTTGGTCTTACCAACATAAAATGATTGGCACATCTCACAAACAGCCAAATAAACAATGTTAGTTGTACTACGATCAGCATACAATTTAAAATCAAAAACATGGTCTAGATCAGGGTGAAAAAACTGAAAATCAGCTGTAATATTTACATACATTAAAGCCCCTGCATGGAAACGTGCCAACTCTGGTAGATGTACCCTTGTGCACTTTAGTAGCAGACCTGAGGAATTCATTTGCAGGCTCTGGTGACCTCTACACCATAAAGACTTCTAAATATATGCTGTATCAAATTCAGTTGACTAATACAGAATAAAACTTTTATGAACGAAGTTGATACATCTTTAGACATAAATTGACTCTTACATAGAAAAAATATTTGAAAGGGAGGGACACTATACTTTTATTCCTCAAACATCTTCCATAATTCTGCTCCGCCATGCTTTTGTAAGGAAACGTATACAGTAACTCAATAAAGGTGAATTTGCAAGTTATAGAAATCTGATCAAAAATAGAAACACTGCTTTGAGATGCAAAGGAAAATTT
This sequence comes from Protopterus annectens, assembly GCF_019279795.1. NCBI lineage: Eukaryota > Metazoa > Chordata > Ceratodontiformes > Protopteridae > Protopterus > Protopterus annectens. The sequence goes on along the minus strand of NC_056732.1, from coordinate 204,751,017 downwards.
CTTAGATTTAACTAATTTCTTAGATAGCTCATAATATCCTCAACCTTCTGAAGATCGCAGTTCAGAATTTAGTCTTCTTCTTCTTCGTTCAGCTTTTCCCGGTTAGGGGTCACCACAGCAGATCACCTGTCCGCTCATGATTGGTAGTTGAGTTTTACAGTGTCAAGTTGCCAGCCCAGTGCCCAACCTTCCACAGAAGGCACACACATGCACGCACTCAAGCCTAGGGCCAATTTTAGAGTACCCAATCCACCTACCGCATGTCTTTGGGATGTGCGTGGAAACTGGAGCACCTGGAGGAAACCCATGCAACCACAGGGAGGACATGCAGACTCCGCACAGAAGGCACCCCAGTCGAGGATCGAACCGGAGAACCTCTTTCTGTGAGGCAGCAACGCTAACTGCTGCACCACCGTGGCCACCCGCATCTCAGAATTTAGTAATCTCTAAAATTCGGAATATTACTAACAAATTGTTTGCACATACAGTTACAACTGACTTGAAAATAGCAATATTAATGCCTTGCAGTTTTGGGCAATGTGTTCTCACATAGGGTCCATAGCTAAGTAAATGAAGCAGAAGCCAGGGGCACCACTTCTGAACTTCATTTCACAGTCAGAATTTTGATGCAAAACCGTTATTAACTTTGAAACATGCATACGTGTGACTATAAAGATTCTCTATAAGAAACACAAAGTTGTTTGGATCAGAAAAATATTGCAATACTTTCAAAATATAATTTATATTAATATGTTAAGAGCCTTTCTTCTGTCATATGAAATTATACAGACATTATGTTTAGTTTGTTCATGTTTCTCCAAAAATGATAATAAAAAAATCCTATAAACTGATGTATTTGCCTGTACTATCTGCCTTTGAGGATAGAATCCAGCTTGATAAGAATAAGAAGTTATGTACCTACCATAACGTTCCATGTTAGTTGTCTTCTCTCGCCTTCTTTCTTGCTTGATGGGTTCGGAGCCGATCCTCGGCTCCGACTCGGCACTTGCTTTAGCTCTAGAACTCCTTTTACCAGCTCGAGGCAGCCCCATATCCCATGATGCAAGACAGTAAGTACCCAGATCTCGTTTGTTGACAAAGGGCAATAACACCAAGCATAAAATACTTCCCAAAGGAAGAAGAAACTTACAGATGGAAAAAGGACCAGGTCTGAATGGTCTTTAGCATAATAGTTTCTTATACAAGGTCTGTCCAGGCCAGGGGGAAGGAGGGAGGGTCGCAAGAAAGAAGGCGAGAAGACAACTAACATGGAACGTTATGGTAGGTACATAACTTCTTAATGTTAAGTTGTCAATCTCGCCTTCATTCTTGCTTGATGGGACCGTCCCTAGCACCTCTATCCTGGGTGGCTCAATGGAACAAACTCTTGAGGACTGTAGAGCCAAAACTGGCTCTGTCCCTGGAGGCCAAGTCCAATTTGTAATGGGAAACAAAAGTGTGAGGAGTGGCCCAAGTGGCGCTGCACAAATAGTGTCCAAAGGCAGTCTAGCTTGAAAAGCTGTAGAAGTAGCTAAACTCCTAGTTGAATGTGCTTTAGGTTTTGAGCACAGCTGTTTTCCCCTGATCGTATAAATTTCAGTGATGACGAAGAAAGCCATCTGGACAAAGTCACTTTAGAAACAGGAAGGCCTTTTTATTATCCGCATAGGAAACAAAAAGTTGATCAGATTTTCTAAATTTTTTTGTTCTGTCCAAATAATATCTAAGCTGACGGTGGACGTTAAGATAATGTAGCTTTTGTTCAGCTCTATCTGAATAGTTAGGAAAAAATACAGGAGATCAATGGATTGATTCAGATTGTTTTTGAAGCGACCTTAGGTAAAAGGATGGATTAGTTCTCAAAGATACTCTGTCTTTGTGAAAAATCAAATAGGGGTCGAACCGAAAGAGCATGAAGTTCAGACACCCTCCTGGCAGATGTAATAGCCACTAGGAATAACGTTTTCCAAGAAAGATATTTTAGGGAACAAGAAACAGCTGGCTCGAAGGGGAAGAATCAAGGATGTCAGCACTAAATTTAGATCCCACTGAGGAGGAGGATTCCTGATTGGAGGCTTTAGTAGGAAAATTCCTTTCAAGAAGGCCCTGCAGAGCCTATGGGACATAATATTATGATCTGCTATCCCGACATGAAAATTAGAAATAGCAGCCAACTGAACTCTGACTGTGGAAGAAGAGGAGCCTGCATGAAAAATCTCTGCTAAGAAGTCCAGAACTGCCTGAACAGGGGCAGTAAAAGGATCAATATTTTGGGCCTTAGCCCAATAAGAGAAACGTTTCCATTTGCTTGTGTAAATCCTCCTGGTAGAGGATTTTAGTGAAGCTACTATGATGTCTCTAACTGGGTTAGAGATCAAAGGAAGCCTGGCTAAGGAAGGAAGTGGAGCAACCATGCTGTGAGGTTGAGAGAAGGGATTGACCGGTGCAGCTGACCGGATTGGTGAATCAGTAGATCTGGCACTGGGTCCAGATGCCACGGCTGCACCAAAAGGTGATGATGGAGGAACGGGAACCAAACTTGTCGAGGCCAGTAAGGGGCAATGAGAATCAATTTGGCTCTCAAAGCGGTAGCTTTCTGGATCACCTGAGGGATCAGAGGAAATGGAGGAAGGCATAAAGAAGTCCCTGGGGCCAATCCTGGGTCAGAGCGTCTCTGGGGGATGGCCTGATAGAGGAAGAGGCTGAAGAAGTCTGGACATTTGCTGTTTTGGGGAGTAGCAAAAGATCGCAACATGGACGACCCCATTCCAGAAAAATCTCTTCCGCTATGGATTGCTTGAGAGACCACTCGTGAGGCATGAGAATAGCTCTGCTCAATCTGTCCGCTATAATGTTGGTTTTCCCAGGGATATGCGTTGCTACCAGAAACCGATGAGAGGAGATCGCCCATTGCCATAGTCTGAGCGCTTCTCGACACAAGGGGTAGGACTTGGTTCCGCCCTGTTTGTTGATATACCAAACTACAGACATGTTGTCTGTGTGGACTGCAATTGTCCCTACGGGAAGAAAGTCGTTGAGGGCTTGCAACGTTAAAAGCACTGCTCTCATCTCCAGGACATTTATGTGCAGATGGTACTCGAGCGGTTGCCACGTCCCATGAACCATCCTGCCCTGATAATGACCCCCACCCGATCAGGGAGGCATCCGTGGTGACAGTGGCTATCGGGGACGGAGGTACAAAGCACCTGCCTTGGTGAACCTGAGGCGATGTGATCCACCAAGCAAGATGTTCTTTGCATGTTTGTGTCACCAGAATCTGGTGACGCATTGGGAGTTGCTGGTATGACCACTGTGTGAACAGCATCCACTGAAGGAGGCGCATGTAGAATCGAGCCAGGGAAGAAGAGTAATGGCGCAGCCATGAGACCTAATACCTTTAGAACCATTCTGGCCTGTACTTTCTTGCTGGCCAGAATGATCCTGACATGAGTCTGAATGTCTGAAACTCTTTGTTCTGTAAGGGTAGCTGACATCCGAACAGTGTTTAAGTTTGCCTATGAAGGTAATAGACTGGCAGGGCGATAAGGATGACTTTTCGAAGTTGACTGAGATGCCCAAATGAGAACAAAGGTCTATTGTGTAATCCCTGGCTTGTATAAGCTGATGCCTGGTGGTGGCTGACAGGAGCCAGTCGTCGAGATACGGAAACACCTGGAATCCTTGACGTCTCAGGTGAGCCGTGACCACTGCCATGCATTTGGTGAACACTCTGGGGGCTGTAGTGAGACCAAAGGGCAGGGCTCTGAACTGGAAGTGACTGGACCCCAGCCGAAGCGGAGAAATCTCCTGGGCGTCTGTGAATTTTGATGTGATAGTACGCATCCTGAAGATCTATTGAGCACATCCAGTTGTCCTTCTGTAAGAAGGGCAGAATTGACTGAAGAGTGACCATTCGGAATCTTGTCTTCCTGACAGACTTGTTGAGTCTGCTGAGATCCAATATTGGTCTCCAGTCTCCCGTCTTTTTGGGGACCAAAAAGAACCTTGAGTAGATTCCGGGCTCTGAATGGTCTATTGTAACTGGCTGAATGGCTCTTTTTTGCAGTAGTTTTGCGATTTCTAACTCTGCAATCTCCCTTAGACCGGGTGGTACATCTGGAAGGGAACTTGAGGGAAAGGGACTTTCCTCGAAAGGAATTATGTAACCCTTGGATATGATCGACTGTACCCATCTGTCTTGAGTGAGGGAATGCCAGGCTTCTGGGTACAGTGATAATCTTCCCCGACTGCCTCCAAGGAGGGACAGCCGGGCAACACCTCAGGGATGCTGGCAGGGCCTATCATAGAGAGGCTCCCTGTTTCCCTGGTTCTTGGACCCCTCTGCCTCTAGAGCGGCGTCTGTTGTCGTCACACCGTCTGCCTCTAGGGGTAAACTGACCACGTGAATCCAGCGCGACTCCTTGGGATTTACGGAACCACATCTTCCCACCCTTCTGTCCTTTGGGATAAGGCCTAGAAGGGGTGGAAAACGGACTCCAACAGCAGAAAGAGTCTTGCCGTCCTGCTCACACCTGGTCAAGGTCTCCTTCACCTGAGGGCCAAACAAAGCTGACCCATCAAAGGGAGAATTTGTGAAGGGCGCCTTAAAGGATCCATAAAATCACATAGCCGCATCCAGGCTTGGCGTCTAAGAGCCACACCTGTGCCTGCGGCTCTACTCGCTCCATCCGCAGCATAAGATATTAGCCGCATGGAGGAGTTAGCAATGGAATTGAGGGTTCCTAGCTGCGAAGCAATCTTTTCTTGAGCCCCTGCAGCTGTAGGATCCTGAACTACTTCTCCCAGCTCCTTCAGGATATCTCTCTGGAGTCTGGTGAAGTGACAAAGATAATTCAGCGACGCATAGCAAAGGTCGCTGAGGAAAACATCCGCTTGCCGTACCTATCCATGGTCCTAGAGTCCTTATTAGGAGGATGGACGGGCACGGAAGGATCTGCAGCCACCACCATGGCATCAGCGGGGACACCCTTGGTAAGGAATTGTTTGTCACTAGGGGCAGTGATAAATTTAGAAGGCCTCCTAGGGACTGGCTCTACAGAGTCAGGAGCTGTCCACGCCTTTCGTGCAATAACCTGCATAAGGGGGTCGAAAGGCGGAGACACCCAGGAGGTGGAGGGCCGAGATCCAAACGCCTCTAGGTATACTGACTCATCCTCAGAGGGATTGTTGGTGGGCCAGTTTCCCCTCTGTTTCAGAAGTTCTAGGATGTCTGAAAAGGAGACATCCTCAGAGGGGGATCTAGGGGATCCCTCTGACTCATCAAAGTCAGTATCCGACATGACAGACTCGGGGGAGTCTACATGCTTCCTCTTACAAGTCCTCTTCCTAGGAGGATCTCCCGAAACATCAGGAGAATCCTCGGAAGAGGGGAAATTCCCAATGGGGAAACCTGAGGCGGAGGATCTCTGGGTCCTGTAGCAAGAGAAGTGGCAGAGATGTCAACAGGTACAATAGAGGGAGGAGCTATGGGAAGAGACTGCTGACTGATACCAGTGGCCAGTACACTCTTCATCACCTCGAATGCTCCCCTCCCAGGCAGGTCCGAGAGAACCCGCTCCGAAGAGCTAGGAACTCCAGGGACCACCGAAAGGGAAGCATCCGAGGCAGATGTCGGAGCCGAGCTCACCAAGGCCGAGGCTCCAAGGGGAAGAGCGGGTTCGGACAAGGGTCCGATGCCACTCACCCCTCGGAGGAGACCATGGAAGCCCGACCACCGAATCCCTCTAAGGAAGAGGAGATAAGAGTAGAGGCTGAAGGAACAGAAGGAGGTATCCGTCCTCCAGCCGTAGCAGTAACCATGCCCGAAGACTCCAACTCCAAGCTCTGGGGTAGGGTTGAAGGAGGAACTGTAACGGGTGTGGACCAACAGTCGTCTGCTGAGATGGACTGTGAAGCATTTGGGCCAGTACCTGTGACTTGAGCAATCTGCTGACCACTCTCTCTAGGTCATGGTCTGACAACCTGGATGACCTTGAAGATCGGCTCCGATGGCTCCGTTCCGACAGAAGAGGTGAAGCGGGCCGAAAGTATCGGCTCCAAGGAAGGGGACCTCGACCTCTTCGTGGAATGAGTCATCGGAGCCGATGCTACAGATCCTGTCGGCGAGACTTCGGAGCCGACAGAACGCTCGATGTATCGGCTCCAGCCGGAGCCGATACAGCCACCAAAGTAACGGTGTCGGAGCCGATCGGGCCGACACCGATGCCTGTGCCACATGGGTGTCGGAGCCGATCGGAGCCGACATCGAAGTGGACAATACAGTTTCGGCACCGATAGCCATCGGTGCCGAAGGCTTAGTCAAGCCAGAATCGGCTCCAGCCGGAGCCGGTCTCGACTCAATGCAGTCGGAGCCGAGACCGCAGGCTTAGAAACAGAAGCCTGGGCCTTGGAAACTCTTGCTGGTTTCGGTGGAGCCGACTTAGCCGGAGAGCCCTCCGGCTTAAGAAGGCCCCTAAGAACCAGTTTGTTATGTCTCTCCTGCAGGACTCTCTGGCTGAAGGAGTGACAAATAGCACAGGAGTCCTGCAGGTGAAGAGGGCCCAGACAATACAGGCAAGAAGTGTGACCGTCTGTCAGAGACATTTTCTGACAGCACGAGTCACACTTCTTAAAACCTGAAACCCTCTCCTTTGACATGGTGCCGAACACACAATACACACACACACCAGTCAAAAATAAATTAAATTACACAAAATACCAAGAGGTATTCTATAAAAAACACCAACACACACACCCTAACAGGGGATGGGATAGGGATAACTAAGAAAAATTAAAGAGACAGGGAATTTCTGTCAGCAAGGGATAGAAATTAAATTTAAACTATCAAAAAATTAGTTTTTGACTAAAAAGGGGCTTGAAAATCACAAAGTGAAACAACTTACCAGGAGCTGGTAAAAAGAAGACCTCCCAAGCGGCAAACGAGATCTGGGTACTTACTGCCTTGCATCATGGGATATGGGGCTGCCTCGAGCTGGTAAAAGGAGTTCTAGAGCTAAAGCAAGTGCCGAGTCGGAGCCGAGGATCGGCTCCGAACCCATCAAGCAAGAATGAAGGCGAGATTGACAACTTAACATTATATAATAGCATTTAGGTTTTGAATTAAACTGCTGTTGGGAAGTTTAGCAATAATCTCATAATTTACATTCAGTAGAGAAAATGGTCTATAATAATCAAAGTGTTCACCAGTTTGTCTCTTCTTCTTTACCAAAACCGGGATTCTATACAGAGATATGTTCCAATTTGGTATATAAAACATGTTCACTAGTTGTAATAATATAAGAGATAATGTATTTACAGCAGTCTTATACAACGTCTTCAGTAGGTGATCTGGGCCAGGTACATCTCATTTTTGGCAATACTTTATTATTTCTCATATATCTATATATGTTATATTCAAATTTGTAAATTCATTTTTTTTACTTTCTTCACCTCACAACTAGTTGTCAGTCTCAAGCTGATTCCAGTCTAATTTAGTATTGCAAATATAATCAAAATATTTCAGGACATGTTGTTCCAAATCATTATTATCTGTTAGGTTTCCTTGTTCATCTAAATGACCAACCAAATTATTTCTAAATTTAACCTCATGACATTATGGTGCTAGATATTTGCGAAACATCATAAAATAAGAACCCATCTTTCTTGAACCTAGTTATTCTAATGTTATTTTATTGTTTCCTTTCCAAAAATTATCTTTTTCCACAAAGCTTCATAGTTCTAGTAGTCCATAGATAAAGCATTTGATACCCCCATCAAAAGACTTATTAAACATTTTCAGCTTCTGTTGCTATACCACCATTAGCTTAATTCTATACGTCCATGTCAAAATCAGAGATTATTTCAGCTTTGATGGTATCAGATGTTTAGCCTATTTCTCTTTCCCCCGAACAGAGAAGGAAGGAGTAGCAGTGAATATATGTTCCATGGAGTGCAGCTAAATGGTCCTGTATTCATTTGTGTCATTCTATTTATAATGTTACCATGAAGTTCAGAGCAGAAAAGCTAATGCTGATATTACTGGCTATCTGGTGACTCAGTAGGACCTGTCCCAGGCCATTTGGGTGATAGTGCCTCCTCATATAATCCAGTACATGGAGCGGATGCTCCTGCTATGTGAGATGATGAATGTAACTGCCTAAAGATATGACTACATCAGTAATTCCTGTTGTCCTTTGGTATCTCATCACTTACACTTTTTCAAAGCATTGATTGCTTCTAGAAAATGTTCTATTCAGTCTATGTATGTGTCAGAATATTAGGAAGAGTTTCTTCTTTTGGTCAGGAAAAGTATCACTAATCTGTCTTAGTTTTTATGAGATTTTAAATGTGATTATTTATTTCAGGCAACTGCTGTATCTCATCTTTTGTTATTTCATGGTCCAACCATACGTGTTCACTATCTCATTAGATCATGTCAGTTTGGAAGGTAAAGAATTGGTTTATCATAGACTAATTAACACCTTGTGCATGGTTCCTGTATTTCCATCCACTGATTTTAGAATCCTTCTCTTACTTTATGCATGAACATCATGATAGGTTTGTTCCTTCTGTCCATGAGCAGTTGGCCTTAAGTTTATCACTTGGAACATCTTATTCATTGTGCCCAATACATCTGATACATTTCTCATTTTCATGCTTTGGTGTGCCAAGATTCTGGATTTATATTCGGAGTATCACTCATTTCCATGTGAATGTTAGTAATGAGCTGTACTTAGATTGCCCATTTGTCATTGGTTTCTTTCCAACAGTAACAGTCCATGAGAGAATATATTCTTCATGGTGGATTTTCAATGTATGTAAGCAGGAAACCAGATATCCATCTCTTTTATTCCACCTATGGCGGGTCTGTCAGTTGTCCAAAAGACCCTATTCAAGTGGAATACCAGCAACATTTCAGTTTGTCATTACCCTACTAAATATCCAAAAATAAATGCTGTCAAAAGTTATTGCATTGATGAAATGCCCCTAAAGTTTGTTTCAGGAATGTATTGATTGCAGCCATTTTCACCACAGCCACTTTCGACTGGTGTTATAGTGGTTTCTACTCCAGTAGTAGAAATTTGTTTGCCTGTGCTGCATGATTCTGACATCTAAATCCTTGATCAGATGGCCTCTTTGGCTCCTGCCTTTTTCTTTAAAAGGTAGACTTGGAGATACTGCTTGAGATTCTTCTTAAGCATCAGCCAGCTACAGAGGTTTCCTTGAAGTAAGATATAACAGATATAATGGTGCTCTCCATACCAGATGATGCACATGAGGAGGGTGGCCTAATGGTTAAGGTGTTTGCCTTACAAGCACAAGGTGCAGGGTTTGAGTCTCACAAGGGATAATTGGCTAGGCTTCCAATGGCTCACAAGGGCAGTTAGCTTAGTACTAACCTATGAGAGCTGTCTGTCATATGTGCTTTTTATCCAATATAACAGATATAATGGTGCTCCCCATACCAGATGATGTATATGAGAGCTGTCTGTCATAGGTGCTTTTTATCCAATATAACAGATATAATGGTCCTCCCCATAACAAAAAAGTATTTGACAGTATCCCACATTCATGGATAGAAAAGTGCTTAAAAAAAAAAAAAAAAATATATATATATATATATATATATATATATATATATATATATATGTATATATATATATATTCTTTGTGCCGATTGCCAACACGCTTAGGAAGATTCTGAAATAGAAGGAAAGATTATCTTCCAATGCCGTGGTGAAAACAGATTATATAATTGAACATGTACTGGTAGTGTAGAGGCCTGTAGCTCCCAAGGCCAAGTATAGGAACTCTCTGTGAGATTTCCACATAATGGCATTTCAGTGGGTATCCACTGAGTCTGTTTATTTTTATTTTATTTATTTTACATTTGTTGACCGGGCTAGTCTAGCTGGAGAAAATTCCATTTTCAGTAGAGGCCCGGGGAGAAAAGCTCCACAAAAATAAGTACATAGAGACAAAAAAAATAAAAATATTAGTATGCATGTTAATGAAAACAATAATAACAAACTGAACAATTTAAGATTGTTACTACAAGTGTTAATTTCTATCATACATAGTTACAAGAAAATAAGAAGCTATATGCCTTAAAATTAAAGGTGCAAGAATTAATTACTTCCCTCCCCTCACAGTTAGACAATAATGCGCCCTTAAGGTAGTAATTGCATTATGAACTGAGGATGATCATGGAAAAACTGAAAAACAGGGTGTAGTGAAGGGATCAGGCCCTTTTCTTGCCAAGGCACAACAGAGGAGCAGTAGCTAGTTAATGACACATGTAAGACATGTGAAAACAAAACAAAGCTAAACAAATAAACAAACAAAAATAAAACATCATACCAATAAATTATAGAATATATAAGATAACAACCCACCAATAATCCATTGTTAACAATAAAAGACCATTTTCTTATAAAAAACAGTAAATGCAATCATTTAATAACATATTTTATAAATCCTGGCAATACACATAGAATAATTACTAATTTGTCATGTTCAAGAATTATGGTTTGGATGAAGTGTTGGTATGCTACAGTGTAACAAATCAAGGGTACAGCCAACAGTGTAAAATAGGTTGGAAAATGTCACACACAAAGACATTTGCGCCTCAGTAAAAACAGAAAAAATATCATATCCCAAATTCAGGAATAGAAAGTAAGACTTATTTTGTATTATGCTGTATTGTAAGAATACAGATGACATGACAGAAATTATGACCTAACACTTAAGATAAAAAAGCACTCATCCTCCCATTATAGACAGTGAAGTATAGCAGAAGTAGTTTAAATATATGCTGTTTGAAGCAGGATTAAGAGTGCTCTGTTATAGGTTTATAGGTAAGTTACTAGGCTACTTGCCTTTGTGGGCCATTTTAAGTCTAGCCAATTTCCTTCAAAGGTGATAATCAACCCTGTACCTTGTGTCTGTGAGTTAAAATTCTTTAACCATTATGCCAAATCACAACCCCAAACTCCTAGATTACAATGATAGCTTTGACACTTTAGGAAGAATGTGGGAGAGGGTCTTTCAGCAGTTGGAGTAAAAAACTGGAATCATAAAAAATGATGCAGATAAGCTTTTTTATAGTTTAAACACATATTTGATTAATTCAGGCAAAAAAAGTGAAAATGAAAACAGGTTTTCTAGGGGATTCCAAAAAAAGACCTCCAAAATCATGTTACTATGGCATGTTGTTTGAAATATGATAATCACTTAATGATTCTGATGCAGTAAAATAGAAAACAAAGATACAATAAATGACCTAAGATACAATGGCAATCACAAACTACTAAATGATGTTAACAGTTCTCTGTCCCTACAATAGAGACAAGACAAAAAATACAAAAATTGTACCAGGCAAATGAAACAGCCTGATCTTTCCACTACTCTATTTCTGGTCTATTGGAATAATACCAAAATAAATAATTTAGATCTACATATTTTAGAGAAGCACTCAGTGGGGAATGCCTGGTCATAATAGTCCAGTCCAGGATATGAATACTCTTTTCAGGAGAGATTTTAAATGATAAAGTTATGATTGGAGCTGTCTCTGAACAAGTCTCAAAAGAAGACTTCAAGAATGCGTAGTTTTAATGAGTGGGATAATTTAAAAAAAGCACACATGCTTAAATTCTTATACTAAGGCTTCTTCATATTCAAACAGTTTAGTGCACTTTGTCAGTACCATTCCATCCACAGCACCAAAAAGCAAAATACTTAAAGAAACTGCAGCAATCGTCAATTTCCATCTTCAAAACATGGATCAATATATTTAGAGTTGCCAACCATCCAGGATTCACCTGAACAGTCCGGGAATTGATGATTGCTGTCGAGTGTCCAGGTTAGGATGAGATTTATCCAGGAATTTGGCCCTATATTGCCATAATTATTGTTATTGCACTGACGATGGTTGGTAAGTAATGTCTATTTATAATCCTTGGAGGGTATAAGTTGACAGTTCATAGTTCCCAACCTTCCATCTCCAAAATTAGATACTCTATCTCTCATAATGTAAACAAATGGGTATAATGAATGGGGAACACGTACCAACAGCTTCTTAAAAACTTCAACTATGAAACTCAAAGACAGAGAAAAGGCATTACATTATATTTATAAAATGTGTTTTTATTAATTAATATGATTCAGTATTAAAATTATCAGGGAACTCAGTTTAAAAAAGTCCTAAGTGAACTTTTCAATGTGGAACTGAGACAAACGTGAACTCCTTAAGAATCAAAATGAGGAAAGTCCCTCGTAATAAGGTAAGCTTGACAGGTACGAGTTCAGTCTCCAATACGAACAGTGTAGAAGTAAGATACAGGCATACAATCTCACAAACACAGAACCACAGCACAAAGAGAACATTTTAATATTAGGGCATCAGAGAGCCCAGTTATGAAAGGATATCACTAGTTTCTTTCCAGAACTAAGTGATCACTAAACTAATATTTTTGGTAAGCATAGCTGGGAGCTGCTAGACAAATGTGGGCTGCTGAATACTGGTTAACTGAATGCAGGTGTAATAGAAAATTATTGTCTCTCCATCAGTGGAGACTTTTTTGGTGATTGTTAAGATCCTACATTGTGAGTTATATTTATGTTGACAGCTATAAAGTGTAACATTAATGTAACTGAATGCTATAAATTAAATGTTACACTTGTTTACATTCCATGATCAAGCCTGCAGTATAAATTGTGCTTGTCATATTTTAAAATATTGGAGAAAAAAATATATTATTGTACATTTTAAGAGGGATAGTGTCATCCACAGTTTGCAAATGAATGAATAAACTATTATGTTTGGGGGGACTTTAGCTACTCCACCTGTTATTGTAATGAATGCAATGTTGGTCTTGAAATGTACTTCAAGAATGGTCCGGTGCTCTAAAACATTTGGTCATATTTTACGCCAATGTTGTACTTGGATTGTTTGATATCATCTTCATACCAGAAGTTGCAAAAAGAGATGTTTTTTTGACTAAAATGCTTAAAGTGCATTCAGTGACTTGGAACAGTCATGATGTGACTTGGAATGAAGAAACACCCTTTGATCTGTGCACGTATAAGAGATAAGGTGATAACAGATGCTATTATAGTGTCCCTTCCAGGTATTTGCACTGCTGCTCTCTTTACTTTCCCCCTTGTTCATGAAACGTATCTGAATACTGATATTTGTTGTATACTGAACGAGTCGAAAGTCGGTATGTGTGTGTGTGTGTGTGTGTGTGTGTGTGTGTGTGTGTGTGTGTGTGTGTGTGTGTGTGTGTGTGTGTGTGTGTGTGTGTGTGTGTGTGTGTGTGTGTGTGTGTGTGTGTGTGTGTGTGTGTGTGTGTGTGTATGTGGGTGCGTGTGTGGTTTAAAAAGACTTTGTTCCTTTTAATTGCTTTGTTTTAGACCATTTTCCCATTTTATTACAGGGCCAGGGCATTGTCATATCTAGGCTACTAGCTTGATGACTGCGATACACACACACACACACACACACACACATATATATGCTTACTTAGCCTATAAAGACTTTGGTGGTAAAATTTCTGTTTGCCTATTCATTGCTAGACGCTAGGACCAGTTAATTATAGCATCACGTTCAAAATTTAGTGAACACTTTAGTAATAGTAACAAATCTGACTCATCGGATTTGGATAATTCTGATTCACATAAAATGGACACTCCTAATTAAAAGAAGAGAAGGCTGTGTGTTTTCAAGTAAGAGTGGATCGCTGAGAATTTTTCATGGTTATCGAAAATTGATGATCCCACAGCAAACTTCACACTCTGTCGACAGTACTTTGCTGTGAAATAAGAGGGGAAGAAGGCCATTACAACACATATTAAGTCATCCAAGCACAAGAATGCGGTAATAACACAAAAGCAGTCTCATGCAATTTCTGCATTTTTTTGTTCTAAAAAGTACAGCAGAAGAAGAAAGTGTTAGAACTAACCACTGCTTATCATGGCGTTATGCCTCACCACAGTTACAATAATCAGGTCTGCGGCAGCAAGCTTCTGGTGAAACTATTCCCTGATTCAACCATAGCTTCTAAAATTTCACGTGGCCTTACAAAAGCAAGAAGTTATGTTGAAAATATAACTGGTCCAAAAGTGCAGGAATTTTGTGCCAGTGCAGTTAAACCTGCTTGTTATTTTGGAAATGGGTCAGATGCTTCGAACAAAGGCAATAAGAAGTTATTTCCATCGACTATTTGCTACTTCTCAAGAACTGAAGTGTGAAGAATGGACTCATAGATTTTGATCAAGATAGTGATAAAACCAGTACAGCAATTGCTGATAGAATTAAATATATCATTGCAGCTAATAGCCTTTGTTTAGATTGGGTCACCTCATACACTGCAGACAATGCATCCATTATCTTCAGAAAACACGTGTCAGTATTTCAGAAGTTATATGTTGCAAACAAAAATTTGATACAAGCAAATTGAAAATGTCATATCCTCAACAACTGTGTGAAGTTTGGATTATAGGCGTTCAGTTTTGATGTTGAATCATTTGTTAGCAAAGTTTACAGTTTATTCTCAGTGTCGGCCAAAAAATCTGATGAACTTAAGGAATTTTTTCGATTTTTTTGCAAATGAAATACTGCAAACTGCTACCCCATGTGCCCACATGTTTTAAGTAAGTTGTTTTTTTATACTCATGCTCAGGTGCCATTTTGTGTATTTGACTATTTTTGTGTCAATAGCGCTAGGTCAAACTGTCAAAACTGTTAAAATCATCCAATGTCCTATTAATACAGGATATACAAATGTTTGTACTACAAATGTACTTAATTTGATCACATAAGTGTGGTACAGACTAGTATAAGACATCAAAAGCATTTTTGGCTTGTACTCAACTGTTTAAACTACCTCATGGCTCTGTATTTGTGAAAATAAGTCTGCTACAGACCAGTGAAAAGATAACGACAGTGTTTGAATTGTACTCTACTATTTAAACCACCATGCTGTTATATGAGATTACACTGGATAATTATGGTTCACAGGTCACAGCACAGCACTCTGAAACCTGGAAGACCTACAGTCTGCATATAATTCCTGTTAAATTGTGGTAGAATGTATTTGTAGATATATAGGTGTGCATGCTGTATGGCAATATGTTTTAACATTATAACTGTCTACTGAGATGTGAATATATATATATAGAAGGGGCCGCTAACTATTTACAGGAATGGAAACTGTGTACTTGAAACACTGCTGCCTGCTGGTAAATTTTACAAATCTATCTCCACAGGTCGCTCCCCTGGTAACAGCTCCTAACCAGTTCCCTAAGTATAAGGAACTAACAGTACATGTAGTGAAGCACACGGAACGTGGACCTCCCAGCCCTGCACTGAAAAACTATAAGGTTAATAACCCTAACTCTTAATGGATGGTTTTGTAAGCGAACTGTAGCTGGGTCCAGCACTGGAAATACCCACAAAAAGCCCCATTAGAAAACTGCTGCAATATAGCTAACCTTAACCATAAAAATAATAAAACCCTCAGTCGCTAGTATTTTAAGTTCATCTAGTGACTATCTCACAGCTAACCCTCCTGCAAAAACAGTAAATTAAACAAATTTAAAACTTTCCTAAAAGGCCTATTGAAAGTAATAGTACACCTACCTTGCAACCTCCAATCACTGGCAAATTGGAAAACTGGTTAAGCCCCGCTCTGCTCACTCTCGCTTCGCTCGGGTTCGCTTCACGCCCCACCCTGCCCCCAAATCTCACCCACCCCTACTATTGCGTAATTTATATCTATCTAGCTACACCCAACTCCTCTACAACCAATCAGCAACAACCGATACTACAACCTCAACCAACTCCACCTGTCACCACTTGTCCCCCTCCCCCTCCATTACTCCCATACTAGTACCAAATCTCAGCCTATCTACTATGTCTATCCCCACACTTTTATTGCTAACCTTTCTGCCATCCCTGCTACTCATCCTATATCTACTCTCCTCCAATGAGAACACAGGATACCTTGGCTTTCACTACCCTAGATTCAGAACCTCAACTCCTTCACTTATACACAATAATGCTCAACTTCTCCTTTCCCATATTCTTAACTCACCGACCCCATCCAAATATGTCCCTATCAGGCCTAAATAAATCCACCCCAAACCAAGCTACTATTACTGTACTCTACTCAGGATCTGGAAACTCATAGCTAAGATAAAAAACCTCACCATGGATGGTGACATCCACCCAAACCCTGATCCAACCACTACTACTGCCCCTAATCCCTCCACCAATTCCCCGACCAATATAGACCCATCACATAGACCCCCAGACTCCTTGCTGGTTTGCCATCTAAACATCAGGAGCATTAATAACAAAATCCAGCACCTACATGCCCTCCTGGCAGTATATTCACCTGATATACTCTGCCTCACAGAAACATGACTAAAACCTGCCACTAAGGACAATGAAGTCCTGCCGCCAGGGTACACCATGCATAGACTTGATCATACCCAAAAAAGGGGCGGAGGGGTAGCAATACTCTATAAGTCCACCTTATCTGTCACCATAGACACCCTACAACCCCCTATTTAATAACGCTGAAATTATTATCACAAAGCTACATATTAACAACCAAAAAAGCATAAACATTGTCTGTGTCTGCATTCCCCCAGGGAAGAACACAGACACCCTTGAGGAGTTCCTAACCTGGCTCAATAACAACCAGCCACAGGAAACCATAACCCTCTGGGATTTCAACATTGACTGGAATGCCTGTTCCTCTCAATCCCCAGCAACCCATGTAAACCTCTATGGACTTACCCAAACCATAACCTCACCCACTATGCTAGGTAAGTCACAAAACAAAGCCAGTACCCTGGACTGGATACTCATCAACAACTCCCCACATCTCTATATGGCAGGCACCTTACCAGATGGTCTAAGTGATCACCGCCTCACATATATACTCAAGCTTAAGATTAACTACTGTCACCAACCCACCTATAGAACTATAAGAAGCAACAAAAACTTTGATCTCCAAAAGTTTAACAATGAACTAAAGGCATGCAACTGGTCTGCCCTAAAAAAACCTCCCCCTAGATGAAGCTGTCACTTACTTCAGTGCCAAATTCCTTGCTATTCTTGACCTTCATGCCCCTAGTTGGACTAGTAGAACCAAGGTCAATACTGCACCTTGGCTCACTAAAGATACTAGGACCAAAATTACACTAAGAAATAAAGCATGGGCCACCTATCGGACAAGTGAAACCCAACCTGAACAACTCTTATTTAGGCAACTAAGAAATGATGTGAAAAAATCCATAACTATAGATAAAAAGAACTACTACTACTGCCTACAGCAAGTACACCAATATAAACCTCAGAAATTCTGGGCAGGAATAAACTGACTCCTCCACCCAGGACAAACCACCACCCCAAACCCCTCTGCCACCAATCAAAACCCCCCAGAAGATGTTTCCAACTCCTTTAACACCTTTACTGAAATCATCCAAACTTTAGCAAGCCAACTCACACCCACAGGTTCTAATCCAAACATAACCAATTCCAAAGCCATAACTCCCTTCAGTCTCCAACCAGTCTCCACTCAACTCATTAAGACCCTACTTAGGAAACTAAGACCCACCACCCTGGCTGTTGACCTCCTCCCAGCTGACTACTTACAAAAGGCTGCAGATGCAATTGCATACCCCATCTCTGTCCTTATCAACTGAACCATATCAGAAGCCATCATCCCCAACATATGGAAAATCTCACATGTCATACCTCTTCACAAGGGAGGCAGTTCCACTGAACTGTCTAACTACAGGCCCATAGCTATTTTGTCACCACTAGCTAAGATCATGGAGAAGTGTGTTCATATTCAACTCATGAAATATCTCACACAGAACAAACTAGTATCCAACTCGCAACATGGGTTTAGGCCTAATTATTGCACCACAACAGCCCTCCTCTCTTTCACAAACACTATAAACCACAACCGTAACAATAACATACTAACTTCCGCTCTCTTCCTAGACCTATCCAAGGCCTTTGACATGGTGGATCACAAAATGCTAATGAACAGCTTGGAGGCCTACAACGTAAACAAACAGGCTCTCCAATGGTTTGATTCCTACCTACAAGGCAGGCAACAGGCAGTACTGTAGCAGGGTAAACTCTCCTCACACCTCCCCATCAGGCTTGGAGTCCCCAGGGCTCAATACTAGGTCCCCTTCTTTTCTCCATCTTTATAAATGAACTTAGCACAGTCATTCCAGAGGCTACCTGCATTCAATATGCAGATGACTCGACCTTGATCTGCTCTGCCACCACCCCAGCAAATCTTACCACAATAACTCAAAGCACCTTCAACAAGGTTGAAAAATGGATATTAAACCAATGTCTAATACTAATTCCCAACAAAACTAAGTTACTTCTCTTCACCCCAACGTATAGGACCATCTCGCCACTGTTCAACATAACAGCTAATAATGGTACCATCATCTCCCCAGCAACCCAAACTAAACTGTTGGGTGTCACGATCGACAGCAACCTCAGGTTTGATGTTCACATCAATCAAACTATAAAAACTATCAATAAAAAATTTGGTAGTCTCTGTAGGATCAAATCATTCCTCACCCCACAGGCTAGAATTGCAATTGCCCGCTCCCATCTTCTATCTACCCTTCTTTATGCCTCCCCACTTCTCCAACCTGAGCAAAACTGATCTTAATAAATTGTCATCATGTTAAAACCACATTGCCAGATTTGCAACTGGCACACCCTACCATACCCACCACTGCTGGAACCTAAATCTCCTGGGCTGGCTGGAACTACACCACCTCCTACAGCTACAGCTCAACCAGCTCATAGTTGCCCATAAAGTGCTCCACCATCCGGAAATTAATCCAGCCCTAAGAAACATAATCTGCCCCTACATCAACAATCAAACATTCTGCTCATCCACCAAACTCCTAGTACTTACAATCAAATCCAACCATGCTGCGGGTGACTCCCTCTTCACCAACTCTATTGGTAAAAACTGGAACTCACTACCAGCTGACCTTACCCTAGAGTCTTCACCAAGGATATTCAAATACAAACTTAAAAGCCACTTCAAATCACACTGGATATGTCCCTGTACCAACCCAGACTAGTACCCCACAAATCCTTCCACCTCGCTTTTAATAAATGTCCTTACCCGGCCATCCCTCTTCATCTAACCAGGGATAACCTTCACGAAAGCTACTCAATGTATTGATTGTGCAAATAAATTATCTTAAACCCAAGGTAATATGTTATCAATGCCAATTACTTGAATTGAAATGTAAGCCTCAGGCCTCATGGATGGTTGTATTACTATGTCTGTAATCTGCTTGTATGTCTGTAACCTCAACTATTGGACTATGTATTTTTGTAATGCCTATAACCTAAGTGCAATGTTCCTAGTATTTGTAATATGTATATGTAACTTGGAGCTTTTCTCCCCGAGACTCCGCTGAAAATGGACATGTATCCAGTCGGACCATCCCAGTTAACAAATGTAAAATAAATAAAATTAAATCAGTATTTCAATTCTCTCTGTTTTAATGAGCATAATTAACCTGTTGGGTTCAACATGACAACCTGAATGGCCATCATGACGAATTGATGTTGATGGCTGTCAAGCATCCAGGAATTGAAAATTCCAAAGTTGGCAACCTTAAGTATACTACCGCTCATAATGTGGACCACATGGGCAAAATGTGGAACATTTACTAACAACTTGGAAATAATCTCACAGCATAGTTAAAAGGTGTACTTTACTCTTATAAAAAGTTATTTTGATGCCAAGTATCCCTTTTCTTATCAGAAAAGGCACTTGGCTGTAGTACAATATTTTCCTTTTACATTATTTTTACATGAAAAAAACACATCAAACAGCTGTAACTGACAGCTAGCACTTCAAACATTAGAGACTGTCCAGATGCTAAAACAAGAAGTAACACAAGCTGTAGAAGCCCAGTGCCCCAGGTGGGCAAGCCAAGCAAGACACCCCCCTCCCAAAGAAACAGGAACTTCAATAAGCATCAAGCTATGTGGCTAGGGGTAGGCTTACCTGGTTATCAGCTGACTTTTGAATATTTTGCACCCAAAAAAAATGAGTTATTCTGTGCCATCATTGGAGACACACACACACACACACACACACACACACACACACACACACACACACACACACACACACACACACACACACACACATTCACTAAGTTCACATCTCTGCTAAATACTATTTTCACTTTAATATACTGTATCCCCCTTTCCAAATTATTCTATTATATTCGCACTTACCATCTTTAATTGCAAATTTTCAATGACAAACAATTGTAACCTTTCTCTCAATCTAATTTTATACCTTTCTACCAATTACACTCTGTGTGTGTGTGTGTGTGTGTGTGTGTGTGTGTGTGTGTGTGTGTGTGTGTGTGTGTGTGTGTGTGTGTGTGTCTATGCATGTGTGTACACACATATATTATTTATGTATTTATATATTAATATATATATATATATATATATATATATATATATATATATATATATATATATCATAAAAACTGAAAGGACAACCATTGCAATAAAGTGGATATAAAAAGTTTACACACCCCTGTTAAAATGCCAGGTTTCTGTGATAAAAAATGAGACCACAATAAAAGATTTCAAAACTTTTCCCACCTCTAATATGACCTATAACCTGTACAATTCAACTGAAAAACAAATCTGTTAGAGGAAAAATATAAAAAATAAAAAA
The DNA here is from genome assembly GCF_019279795.1 of Protopterus annectens. NCBI lineage: Eukaryota > Metazoa > Chordata > Ceratodontiformes > Protopteridae > Protopterus > Protopterus annectens. The sequence goes on along the minus strand of NC_056732.1, from coordinate 204,730,243 downwards.
TGTATAATAAGATGGTTGCATAAGCGTGCACACCCTTAAACCAATACTTTGTTGAAATACCTTGTTACCACATATATTTTTATTACACATAAGGTTATCTTATCTGCACAAACTGCACTGAGATTAAGAAATATAAGAGGGACCATAATGAAGCAGACTAAGGATGCAGTGTGCATATTATGTTTGTAATGACCGCACATTTATACTAAAACTAAGTTTGAGCAAAAAACGAATTAAGGTTTCTATTCCCAACCACGCAATGAGGAGTCATGAAGTACAGGAAAATCAGTAGGAACTTGCTCAACCCTTGCTAGTGAGTTAGAATCAGTTTAGGAAGAGGTCATGGGAGCTGAACACCTAGACCCTAATTTTGTTTCAGATACATATACGCAAGACTCAAAAACCCTTCCCCATATAATGCAATGAGAAGCAGCATACTCAAGAGTGGCTGAGAAATTGGAATCCTCCCCCTAAGTCTCATTTCCATGAGTGTGTACTAAAAAGGTGCCTCTTCACTCTTGCTTATCAGAAGATGGGCAGAAGGATGCTGAATTCTTAGAAAAAGTGATTTTTGTCAAGGTTCTGAGGCTGCCATGACACTCCAAGCCAAGAAAGTCTTACAGTCCCTTTGTATGACACTTACATTTCTTCACAGGTATGACCTCTGAACCCATCTCTGCAATGAGCATTCTCCATTGTGGGTAGGTTCTACATGAAATGTTAAGTTTCAGTCTTCTCCCTGCATCTTCTCTATGTTGCTGGATTGAACTGCAAGGACTTTAACCGCAACAGCTAGTTGTTGTGCTTCAGCTTATGCCAGAAGAGGCAGTGCATATGGTTGTGTTTGTTGGTAATCTGAGGACCACAGCATATGATTGTGCTTGTTGGTAAGCTGAGGACCCCAAAAACACCACTCCATGAACCAACTCTCCAAAGAAAGAAAAAAAAAACACACTGAACACAGTAAAAGTGGATGGTGACCATTTCTTCAGTTGTTCAGTGTTTTTTTTTCTAATCTGAGGACAACAGCATATGATTGTGCCTGTTGGTAATCTGGGGACCACAGCATATGGCTGTGTGCTTTTTGGTAATCTGAGAACCACAGCGTATGGTTCTGCTTGTTGGCAATCTGTAGATCAAAGCATTTGGTTGTGCGTTTTGGTAATCTGGGGACCACAGCATGTGGTTGTGCTTATTGGTAATCTGGGGACCACAGTATATGGTTGTACTTGTTGATAATCTGGGGAACACAGCAGATGGTTCTGTTTGTTGGTAATGTGGGGACCACAGCATGTGGTTGTGCTTGTTGGTAATCTGGGGACCACAGCATATGGTTATGCTTTTTGGTAATCTGGGGACCACATCATGTGGTTGTGCTTGTTGGTAATCTGTGGACCATAAGAATCATCTGAATACCATTGCTTTTTAAGCATCACAGACAGGAAGTTTCCAATAATACATGTTAGGCTGAAATATAAAATCTACAAGAGGACAGAAAGATCTCTGTGAGATCCTGGGGTCATGATTGTCTCCGTTCAGATGGTAGATTTCTGCAGCTTAGGTTAAGGAGGTGCATGTTGTAGGCATGAGAGCCGGTGATTATAGAAAGAAAATGCTGCTATTAAGATAGCTGAAAACCATATTCAGATATTCAGCCCACTGCAAAGGATCTCCTGAAGTAATATCTGACATATTGACCAGATCATTCAATGAATAGCTACATGAAATATAGTGACAACCAGAAGCAATAGGATCTCCAGATGATGGCATCCTGCCTGTAGGACAAAAGCAGGAAAACCTCTCTACAGTACATTTAATAGATTTTAGCCAGATGGTAAAATATGGCAATCCAAGCTGACAGATGTGAGTGAAGTTAACGTTATCTAAGGGCATACCACCTTTCAAAACCAAAGAGATGCAGCATAAGGTATGGAAATTAATTACTGTCACTCATAACTCTCAGCTGTCCATATTTTCATAGAATGTCCAGATTCTTTGTCTAATATTTTTGGTCTATTCCTCAAAAAATTTATGGTTATCTGGCAAATCATTGGGGACTGGTATCATTAAATAATGGCAGACATATGAATGTCAGACTTCATATTCTTCAGAAAATTCTTGCTAAGGTAAATCCTATTATTCTAGCACCTTGCTGAGTTTCTATATACAATAATTAAAATCTGTCCCTGATTTTGGACCTTTGTCCCCCCATTATTTTTGGCTTTGTCCAGATTCCTTGCACTAAGAAATTTACAGGTAGTGTTATAACTTGTAGGTTTGGATAATGAACAACTTACGGAATACATTAAATAGTTTTAACAAAGATCTTTGAAGGGTTGGAAAAACAAACTTTTTGTAGGATCTGCAGCTTTTGAGTTTATTTAACAGGTAGAAAACTGGAGATGTTAATTGGGTCAGTAATTATTTTTCTGCTTAAGGTCTACTTTTATGTTTTTTGCTGCTGAGCTTGTCAGTTAGATGGTAGCACTACTTGTCAGAAGTAAAATATAATAACAAAATATTGTTATAGGATAAGAGGGCCAATGTAAAGTTTGTAGGGAAAGAAACCTCCAAAAATTAATATTTTACAACCATTTGAGCACATTTTCTGGTGACCTAGCTTAAAAGTGTAATTTTCTAGATGCAGAGCAATATATACATCGAGGTGAACATCACTGGAATAGAGGAAAGAATACATGCATGATGGGGTTTAGTCTGCAAAATATAAAGTAAGCTGACACATTAATGTGGATAAATGCTGCAACATATACCATTACACTGTTATTGTCAAGAATTGTATTGTGTGTAAATGTAGAAAAACAACCTCTTATCAAAGAGGGCTATGTGATCTTCACAAATCTATGTAATGAAGGACTCCACTGCTGGAAAGAAAATAAGTTTAGATCGATTTAGTTCAAAAACTAAGCTGCAAACATTTAGTTTTCTGAGTCAGAAGCCTTAAATTGGCACACAATTACAGACTAATATAGCTATAATGAAGTATACAAAATAATCATTCATTGAAACTCTTGCCCAGGATGAATTAAACTTTGTGAGTTTCTAGTCCCGGGTCAAAATATTTTTTCCCTGCAAAATTAATGACATTTTCTGTGTTGTATAGTTATGCTTGGTAGGTGTCAATTTTCCATAGAAATTGCTTAGATTTTGACATTTAATGTTTTACATTGATTTTTCTAGTGAAAGTTCATAGTTTACCCAATCCTTTAAACATTTAATAACTTGTCAGTGCATCCCATGTTGGGGACAAAGAAAAACAAATTGCAACCAAACATACTTTATCTTCTAAATCTAGCTTGATTAGACTGTTACCTCGAGTCTTTCCAGATGGAGTTATAGAAATTATTTAGTGCTTGTTAACAAATTCCATATAATCGCAATTGACGTTATTTCAATATTTATTTCAATTCATAATATCTGGTGGCCTTTGTGACCTTAAGCAAGTCATTTACTCAGCTGGGTCTCCTCTGAAAAGAAACACTTTTACCTCATCAGTTTACAATAATAACAAATGAAAATGTACAAAAATCTGGAGAAGGCATAAGCAATTTATATTGTATTTTTTATTCAGAATGTGTTAATTGGATGAACAATTATGTCTATGTTCTAGTTTCAGGTGAGAACAAAGGAAGTGGTAATGTCACCGCATACAATAAGTACTAATATAAAACACATTGCTACAAGCAGAATTGTTGTTAATACCATTATACCGTGCAGCTGTACTCAATCAAATTATGAAAGTAAGTTATGACATAGTAGCTTAGAGGGTTCATAAAGGGCCTGGAATATTTAGCAAAAATGTTAGGCCACATGGTTAGGAACTGTAGTGGTTAGCAGCTTGCCAGCTTCTGTGGATGTGATTGTAGCATTATATTTAGAAACTGCAAAAAAAAAAAATCTGTGGGTCTATATCAAAATATCGAAAGTTTACTTACCCGAACACCTAAACGCCGGCACATATTCTGCGAACCGCAAATACACCGAACACCCTAAACCGTGAAATTCAAAAACTCAAAATGTCATAGTTGTCCCATCCCACCGCCTGCTACATACTACCTACACAAACAAACTAAATAAACCACAAACATACACTAAACAAAACCCTACTTCTAACCCTATACTAAATCCTACTTCTAACCCTACACTAAATGTTTCATATACCACCAAGTATGCACTTAACTTAACCCGCACCCTAACCTTAAGGTCTGTAACTATTGCACACTTACCTTAAAAAGCTATACCCAAACAAACTAAATAATCCACACACATACACTTAATAAAACCCTACTTCTAACCCTGCATTAAATCTAACATACATTACCATCTATGCACTTACCTTAACCCACACCCTAATCCTAAGGTTCGTAACTATCGCACACTTACCTTACGGAGCTATACCGCAGAAGGGCCAACCATGATGAATCAACGTTTTGAATTTCGCGCTTCAGGACGATTGATGTTTTTGTGGTTCCTTGAAGACGTGTCGGCATTTAGGTGTTCTGGTAAGTAAATGTTTGAGTTTGTAATATAGACCCAACTCTGCATATACAAAAAAAGAAATATAGACGTACATCATGACAGAGATTTAGAAAGTGAAGCACAATGGCATTTCTGCCAAGATGCACTATGGTCACTTTTAAATAAGGCAGCCACCATGATTTAGCTCCTATACAATAATGGTGTGAAGGACTATATGAAACCATAAAAGAAAAATGCAGTGCAATGCTGGCTAGACAAAACAGGTTAAATCATATTATAAGTATAGCTAATATTTGCAGATATTAATATGAAAACAGGTATTTAAAAAAACAGCTATATAGGTAGTTTACACACACACGCACACACACACACACACACACACACACACACACACACACACACACACACACACACACATATATATATATATATATATATATATCCCTATCAGTTGACTGACATTCCGAAATGCCGAACATCAAATGGACAAATATAACTGGCATTTTGGAAGGATGAAACTAAAATAAAAAAAAAAAAATGAAAACAATGTTTTTTTTGCCTTTTGCAAGGTGGAAGCCCCCCTACACCCCCACCCCCCTGCTAATTAAATGCGCCAACTCCGAGATTGCACTACGTTGAGGAAAACAGCAAATTTCCCATTCAACAATGTATGGTGATCTCCATTCACACTGTTTCACCTTCTGAAATGTTGGTTATATGGTCTTGGCCATATGACATTCGTCATTTCGGAAGGTCGATCAACTAATAGGGATATATATATATATATATATCTCTTAATATTATATATGTGTGTGTGTGTGTGTGTGTGTGTGTGTGTGTGTGTGTATATATATATATATATATATATATATAAAGAGAGAGACAGTACATGCTAGTTTGGACTGTTTCTTCCATGTGTCTGCTTGGTTTCTTATTTAAGCTCTTTACCGCTACATCTTGTGACTCTGTTTCTTTACTTGTTTAGTTTTTCAAGTGCTATACCGCCTTCTGCTTTCTCCCTTACCATAGCCAATAGACTTTTGTTCTCAGTGTTGAGTATTTCAGTAGTTTACATACATTAAACTCCTTTATACTGAGAATTGTAACTTTACTCATGAATCTTTTCATTGCAGATATACCCTCGGTTTATTTCTTTATTTGATTTGTTTACCAAGAAAGTCCGACTGGGCAAAACACTTTTCAGTCAGAAGCCTTGAGAGCAACAGCTCCATAGAACACTTAGAAATAAACAGACATGTAAAAAAATTAACAGGCTTATCAAACAAACCGAGTTATGCATTGAAACACAGGTGTAGATACATGAAGACTCAATAGAATTTAAAATAGCATCATAAAACTGTAAGATGAAACCCCACTCATTGCTGATTTAACATGGTTGGAAAAGTGTTTGAAGTGGAAACTTGAGAAATAAAATAAGATGGAGAAGATATAATATAGTAGAAATGAGGTAGCAGAAAGGGAGGGATAAGATGTTGGAAAATGGACTTATTAGATTGTTTGAGGAATATAAAGTAAGAAGAGAGAGAAGTGGAGGCAATGATTGGGTGTGATAGAAGAGGATAAATTAAATATTAGGAGAAAGGCAGAGAGATACGAACATGACAACAGCTGATGAAGATGAAAGGGAAAAGAGTAGCTGCGAGGGGGGAAGGTGGCAGAAGGGAATAAGGGTGGTGGGCTTCCTAGAGGCAGAAGAGTTGCATATCCAATTGTGTAGGATGTCATATCAGATTTTAGTTAAACTAGTCATGTTCTTAGTTTCATGTAGAGATATAGGGAGGGTATCCCACAGTTTACATACAAATGATGAGCAGGGGGCATTACTTTGCAAGTTATTTGTTGGGGTAATGATAACCAGAAATGTGTCTGCTGATCTGAGTGCAGGGAGGAAATTACAAGAACATAACTGTTTTAGTGAAGGACATTGTTAAAATCATTAAAAGTGATTATGTGATCTGTAAACAGAAAATAATTATGTAAATGTACAAGTGATTATGTAGCTACTTATTTAATTTCTATAGCTTATCTTTTTAATTCTTATTATTTGCTAGAATTAAGACATGGTTGCATACCTCCTGTGTTATAAAACTTGCACTAGTGTTTTTCCCACTCTCTTCAGATTATGGTGTAGTTTTTGCACTGATTTTTATTTTTGGGCCTATTCCTGGGTTTCTAGCCTAAAATAGGAATTTGGTTCATTAGGGCCGGTCAGTGAATGAATGCAATAAATAAACAGATAAACATGTGTGTATGTTATATAACAACAATGTATTTGTATGATTATCAAATCTCAGAACATTTTTCTGCAAGTAATCTATTGTGTCAATATGTAGTGATAACATGTAAGCTACAATTACACAAAACTAAATATGCACCGTTCCATTTTTATTTTGTAATTAAAATCAATAAGAAGCAGCATTACATATAATATTTGTATTACTTTACCATTATAATGTGTTCAAAACAAATCTCATTTAAAAATGGTTATCACTTACTTATAAATCTTTGCACCTTTTAATAAAAATAAACATTATTTGGTTATATATTCTCCTTATAGAGTTAATCATTTATTTCAGCTTGACAAGCATTTCAAGAAAACTGTTTATGTGCAAATTTCTTAAAGTGAAATGTAACGGGACTAAAATAATTTGAAGTTTTTTATACCAATGCTTTTTATGACCAGCTAAAACAGTGGATGCGGTAAATGTGACTGCAGCAGCTGATATGGAGAGCTATGTAATACATCTGGAAAAACTGTAAGCCATATAGCAATTCAAACATTTTCTTTTCTAAACTGCTAAAAATGGTGGATATTTTATGAATGAGAATGAAGACTTGAAAGACTTTGCAGTGTCAACTCAGAGGCTGATAAATAACTTGAAATATGAATCAGGTGTTGCATTAAATCTATCAGACACAGTATATGGTAGATGCCAAATTTAGTGATCCCAGATATCCCAAGTTAAATATTGTCTTTTGCTTTATTGAGCTGGAAAATAAATTTGATTTGTATTAACAAGCACTATAAATGTGCAGTAGGGAACCACAGCAAATGTCATGGCACAAATCACACTATGTCAGTGTGCAGTATAGAGAAAGATGGGCAAACCTTAACCAGTTGGGTTTGGAGAAAGCCAACCCACTACATCATAACAGCCGTGTCCAGTATAGAATTAGGACACTGACTGTGAGCTATGAAAGCTTAGTCAAGGAGGAAAAGTAGTGAGTACTAAAATGCGGTAAGATGACTTGAGAGTTTCCGTTAATTACTAGTTTATATTCAGTTTTGCAGTATCCTGTTCAGTAAGAAAATAAAAGTCAAAATAAAATGCATATTTCCACAACTACTAAATAATTTATTTTATTTATTTATTTACATTTCTTACTGGGAAATTCCAACTGGACACAGGTCCTTTTTCAGTGGAGACCCGGGGAGAAAAGCTCCTCAGTACAATAAATGAGCAGCATAGTACATGAAGAACAATTGAATATACATAAAATAGCAAATAATACATACTGCAGCAAACATTAGCTATACATACAATATGAAATATAGTAATGAACAGATATACCAATATTTAGCTAGAGGCTAGGAATAAAGGTAGGATGTATATACAGATAGTACTAAGCTCAAACAGATACAGTTGTAAACTCATATACCAAAATCTTGTATACAAATATTGCACTAAACTCAAGCAGATATAAAGCAGAAGCTCCACACAAAGGTGGAACAAGCTAGAAGGGTTAATGGAATGGAAGGGGAAGGTAGACGAGTAAGAGAGGAGAGTGAGTGAGCAGTACACGTGGTAGTGAGAGGTAGCTAGGTGTAAGTCAGTTGGATATGTATTTGGAGTTGAGATAAATTGAGGTAGCTAAGCATGTTATAACAGGTCTGAGAGACTGAGTGAGGAGTGAAGGGGAGGGTAAAGGTTGAGCCAGAGCCTGCAGAGGAATAAATGTAATGTAGCATAGCATGTAGTAAAAAAATATCATCTAATTCAGATTCCAGGGTATAGATGAATGAAGCCTGACTAAAGTCCCACAGATCTGGTTTTACTAGGGAGGGGGGCATTCACCTCGAGGCTGGGTCACCTTTTTTGGGGATTCAGGTGTGCTGATTGAGCCTACAAGATGTTATGACACTGAAACAAAAGGGTAAAACCAGCTGCAGTAAAAATCATGAAATGTCAAACAAAAAGAAAACTACAGTCTGGTACCATGTAAAAAAGGAGCATTTTATTAAAGAAATGAATGCTTTTGCATTAGACACAATGTTTTATAAAGTTTTAAAAAAACTTTTAAAATCAAACCACTTATACATAATTAGATGCAGCTTACATCACAAGAGAAATGAACCAATTATATCTGCCTTCTCATGAATATTAAAAACTTTAGAGAAATTAACCTGAGCTTCTTCTTGCTCAAAGTCAGCTTAAGGCTATAGTAATAATTTAAACCATACCCTATCATCACATTCAGTCGTGTATTTCATTTATATTCATTTGTTTCAGTGCAAGCCTTTATATTACACCCTCTCAAATCTATCTGCGTAACCTGTAACATCACAAACTTAAAACTATGAGAAGTGTCTTTGTCGGTAACATGTCTAGCTAAAGCACTATGCAAATTAAGATTCCCTTATATCATACGTAGGTTGGTAAATTCTATACATAAATCTTTTGTTTTACCCATATAGAATTTGGAACATATCATTCAACTTGCTATGTATACAATATTTTGGGTATTACATTCTGCATAACCACAGATATTATACCTCACCCCTGTATATGTATGTATGAAATAATCCTGTTCTAACATGCTATTACAATAATTACAATTCCAAAACAGATGGGTTCCGACTTTATTTGTCTTCATTACTGGAAATAATTTTTTTTTATAACAACTTGATAAAGCAATCTAAGCAAATGTAAAAACTCTCATTTCTTTAATAAAATATTATTTTTAATGTGGTAACAGACTGCAATTTTCCATTTGTTTGAAGTTTTGATACTGGTTGGATGTCTGATCACAGTAGACTTGGGTAGGTCTGATATCTGTCAATGAGCACATGGTATTCTAGTCAAGGAAGAGCACAGAATATGGAACCATGATTCCATCATGGTCCAGACAAAGAAGACCTTTATAGCACTTGCTAACCAGCAGGAGACAAGACATAAGCTCACAGAGATATAATCCAAAGCACCATAGATGCCAACCAACCATCACTAGAGTCTTGCCCCTCACTTTCATTAGCTAAGGCAGGCTGGAATGTGGGAGTGAGTCAGAATGATTGAATGAACCAGTAAAGCAGACAAAAAAATCTTATGTTCAAAAAGAATAACATGGAGGTCTATGGGATAGTGAAAATAATAATGCTGCTTTCCCGCCCGCTCTGTTATTGAATCACAATATTAGAAAAGAATGCCTAAGACCGGTTAAAAATAAGGAAAGAATAAGCACATGGGTTTAAAAAAAGCGAAATACCTAATTATAATCAAACTCTACCGCCAGAGTTAATTAAAATCATAAAAAAATGAAAAGAAAATGTAAGTAATACTAAATTTTTCATTGGTGAATAGAGAAAAAGAAATACAGAGACAGATAAACATCACAGCATTTTGTATTTTCTGTTACTAAGGCACATAAAACAACCAAAAATATATCCAATAGAATAAAAAATGAGCATTTTTTCCAAATAAATAAATAAAGCTGAAGTCTTTACCCGTAGTGATGCCCCTCTACTTACACAACACTACCATGCATGCACCCATATAACTGTTCACAGAATACCATATGATTCAAAGGAAAAACCACTCTACTTACACAACACTACCATGAATGCACCAATATAACTGTTCACAGAATACTGTATGATTCAAAGGAAAAAACAGTCTACTTACACAATACTATCACGAACGCACCAGTATAACTGTTCACAGAATATCGAATGATTCAAAGGAAAAACCACTCTACTTACACAATACTATCACGAATGCACCAATATAACTGTTCACAGAATACTGAATGATTCAAAGGAAAAAAACACTCTACTTACACAGTACTACCATGAATGCACCAGTATAACTGTTCACAGAATACCCAATGATTCAAAAGAAAAACCACTGTACTTACACAGCACTACCACAAATGACCAATATAACTGTTCACAGAACACCGAACAATATGGAGGAAAAAGCATTCTACTTACGCAGCACTACCACAAACAACCAATATAACTGTTCACAGAAGACCAAGTGATAGAAAGGAAAACTATCCTTACAGCAACTCAACATATTAGCAGTAAAAACACATGCAGCAACAAATAAAACCCAGAATTAGAAGACAGTGTTACAATGAAATATCAATAAACATCAAAAGAAAACCCATAAAACCAAAGCAAAGTATTTAAATCAAATAGCTAAATGCTAAAAGTCAGCAGAGTAAAAACTGCAACAAATTCATAAGATTATGCATCAAATGTAAAGGAAACCCCACAAAGCAAAAACTTCCAAAGTATTCTGATTGCTCCCTTTGACAGCAATGAGATCTGAAATGGTGAAAAAAAATCTGATTAACATTCAAAAAAATAAAATATGAAAATCCCATACACAGAATGTGCAAAATGACACATAGAGACAGTGACAGCCTGCAGCCCATATATCCTGTATACTACACAGACTGCACAGTGACATTCTTCCAAAGTGACACCCTACAGTCAGATATAATAGACCACATATCTCATATGCAGACTGTGCACAGTGAAACATGGACATAGTGGACATAGTAGCCTTCTACAGTCAGATATAACAGCCCATATATCCAACACATAAACTGTGCATAGTGGTGAATGGATTCAGTGGCACCATACATTTAGGCACAACAGTCTATACATCCCATATACGTAAACATACACACACACACAGAAACACACACACACACACACACTCTCTCTCTCTGCATAGTGACATATGGACACAGTGGCATGTATGGATATTTTGTGACTCAGAGCTGATACAATATATGTGCTGCACAATTACCATTAAACTTTTGGGCATGCAGAATTAGGAAAATCACATTGTTTGCAACAGCGAAAGAGACAGTACAGAACAACTTCTCCATCTGGTGACCCATTCAACAATCACTGGTCTCAACGTCAGAAAAAGATACTCTGTAAGTCATTACAGTCACAGAAATGTTTACAGTGCATCATCTGACAAGACTCAACAACATATGGGACATATTGCTACATCCTAGTGCCTAAGGCAGCATGACAGCTTACATGAACAACTAAATGTCTCAATGACATCCAACATGTACAACTAAATGCCTCGATGCAGCTAACTTGTACAACTGAATGCCACAATAGCAACTAACATGCACATCTAAATGTTTCAATGACAGCCAACATGTACAACTAAATGCCTCAATGCAGCTAACTTGTACAACTGAATGCCACAATAGCAACTTACATGCACATCTAAATGTCTCAATACAGCTAACATGTACAGCTAAATGGCTTGATGACAGTTGACTAGAAAACAATGGTACACAAGTGGTTACAGTGGAGCTGACAGCCACTATCAAATACAGCAACTCTCATTTTTCAGTCATAATCTGCCTCTCTTACTCCATTAGTTTTATTTTCCATCTTTCCCTCTTGCGTGGATCCTAATATTCACTCTGCCCTCATCACTTCACTGTAATGGAGTCTGACTTTATACCCACCTCCATCTTCTCATTGCAGCATGTTCATTATATAGGTCATAGAAAGGTTATCTTATACAACAAAGCAGATTTTTATAACTTTCTAGGGACTACCAGCCATATATCTATCTGATAAAAGTTTTTCTATCTTCTTAGCTGGATGATTTCTTAGTTTTTTTGGTTGTCTGTTCCATTCTTTGACAATTCTTTCACCAACGCACATCTTCCTTTTTCTCTCCTGCCTGCTCCCTGTCTTGATGTTTTTCTTCCTTGTCAAATTATTACCTCAATGAATTAATTTTAATCATCCCTACAACTGCTGTAGGTTCAGTATTAAATGTCTTAAAACTTGTATAATAGAGACTACAGTCCCAACTATTTTAATCTGTCAATGTAGAAGACATTTGACATCTTGTACTCTTTTAGTAAGCAACTTTGCACTCTTTCTAGCTAAATCCAGCTAAATCACTTTTTCTTTTTTCAGGGGTCACTTGTACTACTTCAATAGTTCACTATGGGATTTGCCAATTATTGTAAAGGAGAATGACAACTGTTGAATTTGCACTGGACACAAATATTAACATATAAGACAACTTTTTCTTAGCTTCTCCAACATATTTTATCAATGCATTGGTCAAATAATAGCTGTTATCAACCGATACGCCCAGTCACTGTCTTCCTATTTGTTATAGTATGATCATGCTCTGCCATTTACAGGGTATTTAAATATCATCCTTTTCCAGCTTTATAACTGGATTTGATTGCCACCTGGTTTTTAATCACCCAGTGCTGAAGTTCACTTAAAAAGCATCCATTTTAAAATGGTGTAGTGTAGATGTAACATAGGGACCAGTAGATATATATATATATATATCATTAACAAATTACATTCACCATGATTACTCTGTTGTAAATTGTGAAGAACACTAGAAATTATCCTTCTAGTCCTTGTATTTTTATTTGTAATCAGGATCCCTGCTAGCCATTAATGATCTTCTCACTAACCAATCTGTTGCGCGTCAGGTCCGGATAAAACAGGTGAGCATCGTGGGTTCTTGTTCAAGCAGCCTTATTGTATAAAACACATCATAAATGAAGTTAAGTAACTTTAACTTATAAACAGATTAGCTATTATGCACATGGATATTAACATTCTGTCTGCACCTTCAAAATGGCACTGAAGCTAACACATGCTTTGTATTTATATGCTTTTTAAAGGTACAACACACCTGTAATTCTTCCTCTCTCTTTGCGAAAATGAGTTAGACATTATCACTGAAATTAATAAATATGCAATTTACACAGAAATGACTTTCATCATGCAATTATATAAAGCTAGATACACTAGGCTTTGAAATGCGACCATATCATGTGACATAAAATTTGGGATCTGGTTTGGCAACTGGGATTGCCTCTGCTGACTGTTCAATATTAGAAACACTGGAATCATCTGCCAGAACAGTATCAGGAGTCAAGACATGTTCTGTAACAGGAATATTATCTGACTTGCTCTGATAGTTACAGTCTTTGTCACAGGAACGATGCTGCGATATCGTTCTGCTACAGGAAGATGCCTCTGATTTCTCCTGTACTACACACCCTCAGATTTAACAAAATAGGATCTCGACTTGCACAAATACTTGTTACTTCACCAATCCAGTCGAAACCTTTTTCTGTTTGTATCCTCACTGTCTCTCCTTTTTTCAATGGATGAAGAAATCTGCTCGACTTGTCATAGCTGGACTTTTGGAAAGAATGCTTTCTAGATAACTGGGCTTTGATTGCTTGGTTGTTTTTAGCTTTAGGCCTCAATAAACTACAACTGATAGGCAATGTTGTTCTGGTTTGCTAGATACGAGTCTTTGAGCAGTGTGAGCCAAGTATATCGTCACGGGGTATGTTTCTGAGAAGGAGTAAGTAAAAAAAAATTGGTATTATCACGCTTTGACTTCTCAAGTAATTGCTTTTCACTCTGTACTGCACATTCAGCAGCAAATCCATTCAATTGCGGATACTCTGGACTACTAGTAACATTTATGAAGTCCCACTCTCTGGTAAATTTCTGAAACAATTGAATGGGGAATTGAGTATCATTGTCAGAGATTAATTTCTGTAGATTGCCATGGACTGAGAAATGGTGTTTCAACTTAGTAATGACTGTAGTAAAAGTTAGATTAGATAGTAAATCGATCTCAGACCAATTTGAATAAGAGTCTACCAGTACTAAGTAATGTTGATTGTTCCACTTGAATATGTCAGTAGCTACAATAGACCAAGGTAGATCAAGGATATGACATAGCTAAAGTGGCTCTCTTTGCAAATGCGCTTTAGTACTATTACATACTGAGTAGGAAGAAAGTGCTCTTTCAATGCCTTTCACTAGAGAAGTCCAAAACACTAGTCCTCTCACTCTTCTCTTAGACGATTCAGAACCCGGGTGACCACAGTGCAAAATCTGGATATATTCTTGCTGTAAGGAAGCAGGAACAACAATTTTAGGACCGTTGAAAATAATGCCATCTTCCATTAACAACTTATCTCTATAAGGAAAGTAAGACTGTACTTCCGGTGGTACACTTGATTGCTTTGATGGCCATCCAGCATGGATATAGTGATTGAGCTTCTGCAAGACTGGGTCAGTCATTGTATGATCTCATAGCTCTTCAATTCTGTGTGTAGGAAAAATTACGCACTTCCATGACATCAAAGTCAAAATTCTCTGTGTCAAGCTGTTCCATTGTATTTCTGAGCGATCTGGATAAGGTATCAGCCAGATAAAGAAGTTTGCCTTTCGCATAGACCATTTTGAAGTTCTACTTTTGCAATTCGAGCATCATTTTTTGTAATCTCACTAGAGTTGAATGCATGGGCTTCTTTAAAATAGTAACCAACGGTTGATGATCAGTTTCAATCTGGATTTCTTGACCATAGATATAATCATGAAACTTGGAACATGCAAACACTATTGCCAAAAGTTTGAGCATATTGCATCTCAGTCTGGGTAAGTGTTCTAGATGCGTAGGCTACTGGCTTGCCTTCTTGGAGGATAACTGCACCTAAACCAAATTTTGAAGCATCACAGGAAAGAGTTACTGGTTTGTTGATATCATAGTATCTTAATGTTGGGGGGGGGGTAGCAGTTTTCTGCTTAAGAACTTCAAATTATCTCTGGTGTTGGTCTAGCCATGACCAATTAACATTTTTGCGTGTAAGCTCATTCAAAGGTGCTGTCAACTCACTGAAGTCTGCTATAAACTTGCCTAAGTAATTGACCATACCAAGAAAACATTGTAGAGCTTGCACATTATCTGATGCTGGCATTTCAAGAATGGCTGCTTGCTTGGATTGATCTGGTCTCAAGCCAATATTTGTATACAAATGACCTACATATGTAACTTCTGGTAGTCTGAATTTGCACTTCAAAGGGTTGAGCTTTAAGTTCACTTTACGTGTTCTGTCTAGAACTCTATTAAGATTTCTGTCATGCTGTGCATCACTATTGCCTCCGACCAATATATCAACTACTATTATGGCACATGGATAACCCGAAAAAATTTGCTTCCTTGCACACTGAAAGACTTCACTTGCAGATTTATTCCAGGTGGCATCCTGAGGAATCTATATCTTCCAAATGGGGTACTGAAAGTAGTTAGTAATAAGGATTTGTGATCAAGCATCACATGCCAAAATGAACTCTTTGCATCTAAGACAGAAAAAACAGTGGCATTCGGTATCAGGGCTGCAACCTCTTCGACTGTACACATGGGATGATGCAGTCTCTTTAATGCTTTGTTTAAATCTCTTGGATCAATACATATTCTGATTTCATCTGAGCCTTTTTTATAAGCTGCTACCATGGACGACACTCATTCAGTAGGTTCTGTAACTGGACAAATTACACCTTGTTGCACCATTTTGTCCGGCTAAACTTTGACCTTATACTGCATAGCTATCGAAACTCTTCTTGCTGGTCTGACCACTGGACTGATCTCTGGGTCTAGTTTCAAAGAATACAGTACTGGAAGTTTGCCCAACTTGTCATTGAAAATATCAGCATACTCTGAAAAACTAGTATAGGTGAAGCTGGAACTAGGACATGTGCTTATCTTCATAGGTTCATAGATAGATACTAGGCTATCTGCCCTAGGGCATTTATATGCCTAGCCAGAGTGTATTGGCTACCGCCTCCCTATTAGATTAGCCTACTGTGCCTCTGTAAAGTAGGTCACAGAAGGTACCCTTTTAAGATTAGTTTACTGTGTCTCTGTCTAGTAGGGACACAGAAGAGATCCCAGGGGTGAATTTGTGATTTCCCATCCACGCGTCCAGATTTCGCTTGAAGAGGGTCAGCGTGGGGCTATGTCTAACATGAATTGGGATTCTATTCCAGAGTGAGGGGAGCCTCTGGGAAATGAATCTGTCCCTCCAGCATGTCCTATTTATTTTTGTGCTGAGGTTTAGGTCCCTGGAGCATGTAGCTCTAAGGGACTTGGATTTTTTGAGGTGGAGCATGTCCATTAATTCTGGGTTTGACAAGGCTTTGTACGCCAGGCATAGATCACCTCTGAGTAGGCGGTAAGCAACTGAGTAGAGCTGGAGTTTCTTTAGTCGAGCTGCATAGGACATCTGTTTGTAGCCCATGATCCTCTTGGTGAGGTACTTTTGGGGTCTCTCCAGTTGCTGCAGGTGTCGGGTAAGGTACATCCCAAAAGGGGCACTGTATTCAATTATGGGCCTGATGAGTGATGAGTAGAGGGGCATAATGACCTCTCTTGATCTAGATGCGAACCCTTTCATGATAAGGTGGGCTATATAGAAGGTCTTTCTAACCACTTTGGCAGCGTGATTATCAAAGGAGAGATTACTATCTACGTTGATCCCCAAATCTCTAATTACTTCTTCCGTACTTAATGGATTACCACCTATGTGGTAATTTGTGGGCACCTTGTTTTTCCCAAAGGGGATGACTATGCACTTTTTAGCATTTAGCTTGAGGCCGTGGCTCTGGCACCAAGCATCCGTCTCTGTGAGACCCTTTTGGAGGATGCTTGTGTCAGCTGGAGATTCAATTATGGCCCCCAGTTTACAGTCATCTGTGAACTTTGTCAGCCATAATCCCCCCGTGTTAGCCTGAACCTCAGAGAAGTATATACCGAACAAGAGAGGTCCCAGGACTGAGCCCTGTGGGACGCCACTTGTAACTGGTTTGGATTCGGACATGGTACCTGTGATTCTGACCATGTGGGTTCTATCTCTGAGCCAGTTTGCAACCCATCTTGTGATATAGGGGTTGATATTTAAGCTGGTAAGCTTATTTATGATGCCCGAGTGGGGTATTGTGTTGAAGGCTTTTGCGAGGTCCAGGTAGGCTGTGTGGACTACCTTACCCTCATCTATGGCTTTGGTAACTGTTTCAAAGAAATCAACTAGGTTTAAGAGGCAAGATCTGCCCTTAACAAAGCCGAATTGGGTAGGGTCCAGTGTCTGGAAGCTCCCAATGTCTTTGTTTATGAGTTCCATGATAATACGCTCCATAGCTTTACAGACCAGACTAGTCAGGCTTACAGGGCAATAGTTTCCAGGGTCTGTTGTACTCCTTTTCCATGCCTTCTGACCATGCTAGGTTCAGCAAAATGAATGCCCTGTTACATGCATCTTTATCAGAATAAGCTGCTTGTGTAAATATATTGTATTCTTGCCAAAATATTCTCCAGTTCTCTACAATGTTCTGACCAAACACAAGTGGTTGTGGCTTGCAAAATCCATCTGCCATATTAACATATCTCAGTGAAGACTCTTGCAAATATGCACAAACATATACACTTGTACATATATATATATATATATATATATATATATATATATATATATATATATATATATACACACACTTGAAATTTATGCCAGTACTTTTAACAACACAACAAGCCTTTGTATAATTGAATTTCATGAAATAAGCTTCCTGGGCACTGCAACACTTTGAAATCTCTTTACTGCAAAAGCCACTTGCCTTGAAATTATTTTCCTATATGTGCCCTTTATCTTGTAAAGGCAATAATGCTAAAGTCATTTATCATCATTATTTTATTGTATGAGCATTTGTGTTGTAATTGGTTTAATGCCAAAGCCATTTATTAACATTTTACTGCCCAAGTCACTTATCATCATTTTAAGAAACATTTCAAATAACTGCATACTGCAACAAATTGAGCAATTGAAGCTGTGGGCTAGAAACACTTCGAAGTAACTGTACTTTGCGAATACACTATCTCAAAGAAATGGCACTTTATGAATGAACTGTTTTGAAGCAATTGCACCTTGTGAATAAGCTATCTGGAAGTAATGGCACTCTGCAAATAAACTGTTTCAAAGTAATTGTACTTTGCAAATAAACTGTTTCAAAGTAATGGCACTCTGCAAATAAACTGTTTCAAAGTAATGGCACTCTGCAAATAAACTGTTTCAAAGTAATGGCACTCTGCAAATAAACTGTTTCAAAGTAATGGCACTCTGCAAATAAACTGTTTCTAAGTAATGGCACTCTGCAAATAAACTGTTTCAAAGTAATGGCACTTTGTGAATAAACTGTTTCAAAGTAATGGCACTCTGCAAATAAACTGTTTCAAAGTAATGGCACTCTGCAAATAAACTGTTTCAAAGTAATGGCACTCTGCAAATAAACTGTTTCAAAGTAATGGCACTCTGCAAATAAACTGTTTCAAAGTAATGGCACTCTGCAAATAAACTGTTTCAAAGTAATGGCACTCTGCAAATAAACTGTTTCAAAGTAATGGCACTCTGCAAATAAACTGTTTCAAAGTAATGGCACTCTGCAAATAAACTGTTTCAAAGTAATGGCACTTTGTAAATAAACTGTTTCAAAGTAATGGCACTTTGTGAATAAACTGTACACAGCACACTTGAACTTCCCCCAAATGGCTGCATTTTGCTAAACAACTCTGTATTGTGCAAGAGACACTCTGTAATGGTGGCACTCTGTGAACAGACATACCCAGGCACAAGACACTTTTTGAAATGGCTTCACTTGACTGCACTTCATGAAATAGTTGCACTTTGCACACAACAAACTCTTCGGAATAAATGCACAGTAATAAGCACACTCTGTAAGCACTATTACACACTTTGAGATACATTGAACAACTCTAGTTATGCTATACAAGGCTTCAATCAATGCAAAGTAGTTATCTGTACCAAACACAGTAATTTGCCCAAAACACATGCAGTTGCCTTTGCTTTATTTATACTTAATGTGCCCTTTTCTGCCCTTTTTATTATAGTCGTGTTGCTCATTGAATCCCTTTATGTGCCCTTTATGCCCTTTTGCTATATTCGTTTTGCTCATTTAATCTCTTGTCATGCCCATTATGCTTTCTTGTGCACATTGTAACTCTAAACATGCTCATTTTATTTTAAACATGCTCATTTTACAATTCTGAGGCTATTCTGAACCCTTTACATACTTTTCTAATGCTTATTTTAACGAATTGCTCAGTTTCAAACATTTTGTCTGATTAATGAGCTCTTTTCTACTTCTTGTTTGCTTAATAAACGTTTCTGTGCTATTCATTTGCTTAACAATACATTTTGTGCCCTTGTAATTCTCCATTTAACCTCTTTCAATAAATATATCATTTGGGTGTGTTTTCTTTACCTTTGACTTGTTTCTGGCCCCTTTTTACAGCTCTTTTAGTTTGCCTTCACCATTACTTCTACACCTCGTGGCTCTGAAGAATAGTCTTTGCCATCCCAGTTCTGACACCATGTCGCTTGCCAGGTCAGGATAAAACAGGCGAGCATTGTGGGTTCTTGTTAAAGCAGCTTTATTGTATACAAACACATCATAAATTAAGTTAAGTAACTTTTAACGTATAAACAGATTAGCTATCATGCACATGGATGTTAACAAAAATGGCACTGAAGTTAACACATGCTTGCTATTTATATGTACACACAAATCTTGGGAATGCTTCTTAAAGGTACAACACACCTATTATTCTACACAATCCTCGACCATTCTTACCTAAAACATATTCTTTGTATAGTGGGTCCAGCTTCTTTTCCAAAATATTTTAGTCCATGGTATTCAATGATCTGTAAAAATCTAAAATGGTTACTTTCCCCTGCAGACCATAACCCAAAGCATACAGAATTGTTTCCCAAAAACATAGGACATTAGCAAGTACAGAAACACCTCTCCTGGATGCATGCTGCTTCCAGTCTTGAATCTGACTTAAGACTATGTTTCTTAAAAGTGTGGAAATAACCATTTTTACAGTGCTTTACAAATTTCATTTAGTAAACTTCTTTATGTACTTTTTACTCTTTATGCCTGCTTTTCCCTTATAAATATGGTAAGCAGTCACTTTTCATACTTTTACTCTACAGACACTGTAGTGTTTTTTCTCTTGTTTAACCCCTGACATTTGGGATTCCTAATTTATCTCCAAAATGTAACTTCCTTTACTCTCACCACATACTTTCTTTCTCTTCATTCCCATTCCATTCTTATCTATTCTATTGTCTGGGGTTCCCAGCCTTTGAATGACCTCTGGTTTTTACCTTTTTTTTCAATAAACGAAACATAATTTCTTTTTGTCCTTTATGTTAGTTGATGAAGTTGCTTTTTTTGGTCTTTTTTCAAATTTTCACTTTTTCCTTAGACATCATTTTTAAATACTGGAGTAATTCCTCAAATTCTAACTAGACTCTTCCTTCAGTCTTCCACAAAGTATATATATATATATATATATATATATATATATATATATATATATATATATTTTTTTTTATGGTTTAGTTATTTTGCTTTACTTATTCTTATCCTTTTCATCTCAAACTTTCCAACAGACACTCTTGCTTGCTATGTGACCCATAAAGCATGTAATTTCCAGCTCAGCTTCTTATTTGCTGTATCATATTTTCTATACCCATTTCTTTCTCCCAGTCCCTTGTTTCTAGATCTTTCCTTTACATCATCTCTTCCCAGTTTGGAATGATTCTATGTATTATGTATTGCCCTCACTCTTTCATCTCACTTCCCTTTTATCTTTTCTAATCTTTGTTTTAAGATTGTGCTGCAGCTACTAGTACAGAAACATCCTACACCTGCAGTAAATGTGTCACTCTGTACAATAGTATATGTTTTCTGGCTAGAAGTTCTATTATTTGAATTACACTCCAGTTCTCATCAAGTTCTTCCATAACAGATGTTTTGCTCTTTCTTTTCCTCATTTCAGTGTGCCACTTTCCCGGCTACAAAATTTCTTATTAACTTATGCTGTTTCTTTCCATTAAGAATAGAGCTTATATCAGTAAATTTTGAAGAATAATAAGGCTATCCACTATAATATTACACAATCAATAGTCTTACTAAGTTCAGTACCAATACATGTATATGGTCATGTTAAAAATCTATCTGTACATTCTTTCTCCTAAAACAGTCTTCTGTGTAAATCATTTCTCCTCCACCATGCTCACTGTTACTATAGTTAGAAGCATAGGTCTGTAAAGACTTAGGTAATATAACAAAAACTAATAAATGGCTTACTATTAGGTGTTCAACACTGCCTCTAATGAATCAGGTAATGTCGACTAAACTGTACAGAAGCCTACAATGTCGAACACCAGATACACTGAACTACCAGATCTGCCCCCCTTTGGGACCCATGTTAGTGCTTGCTCCTGGGTCCAGAGCAGTAGGGACTTTTGGGGTTCATGTTTTTTGCTGTTTCAGTTGTTCAACATTGCTGGATTCTGTACAGTTTTGTCATCATTGACTGATTCGGTAGAGGCAGTGTCTAACACCTGACAGATATCCAAAATGAAATATACATATTATGAAATCTCAGCAGTGATGTAAGAAGAAATTAGATTTTCATTAAAAAAGGCATTAAAAAGGTCTCATTAAGGTAGGAACTTTTAAGGGGTTTCTTAGGTTACTCCACTGTTAGCTCATATCTTAAGAGGCATAGTAATGAATTGCATAAATACGAAACTGCATCAAAAGGAGTTTTGGTCTAGAACAGTGGTGCACAACATCCTGCCCGGGGGCCAAATCCGGCCTTCCATGCAATGCCATCCAGCCCCCAGAGAGTAACCAAAACATTTTAAAAGTGAAAAAATACTATGCCTTACTCCAGTCATGCAAACTTTCCAGCATGTGCTTACAGGTTCATAGGTTGGTACTAGGCTATCAGCCCTAGGGCCTGTTCAAGCCTAGCCATAACAATTCCCTGGCTATTTCATCCCACAATATTTACTTCCCTGAACCTCTGTCTAGCAGGGCGACTGACATGATCCCCAGGGTAAATTTCCTACCACCCATCCAGTCATCAAGGTTCCTTTTGAAGAGGGCCAAGGAGGCGCTCTGCTTGACATGTATGGGCAGTCTATTCCAGAGTATGTGGAGTCTCTGGGTCAGGAACCTATCCCTCCAGCATGTTTTGTTCATTGTGATAACAAGGTTTAGGTCCCTGGAGCGTGTGGCTCTGATGGATTGGGATTTCTTTAAGTGTAGCATGTCCAACAGCTCTGGGATTGACATGGCCTTGTATGTTAAGCAGAGATCGCCTCTGAGTAGACGATATGTGACAGAATATAGTTGGAGTTTTTTTAGTCAGTCAGCTTTAGGCCTGTGATTCTATTAATGAGATGTTTCTGCGGCCTTTCCTGTTGTAGCAGTTGTCTTGTAAGGTACATACCAAATGGGGCATTGTACTCTATGATGGGTCTAATGAGGGATGAGTACAGTGGAACAATGACCCCCTTTTTTCTGGATGAAAAGCCCTTAGTGATGAGGTGTGCCACATAGAAGGATTTCCTGACTGTTGTGACAATGTGGTTAACAAAGGTGAGACCACTGTCCACCTGTGTTCCTAAGTCTCTTATCACACTTTCAGTGTTTAATGTACTGACACCTATGTGGTAATTCATGGGTACATGTTTTTTCCCAAAGGGGATAACTATACACTTCTTTGCAGTGAGCTTGAGCCCATGGCTCTGGCACCAATCATCTGTTTCTGTAAGGCCCTTTTGCAGAATATCCACATTTTTTGGGGATTCAGTAATGGTTCCCAGTTTGCAGTCATCTGCGAACTTTGTTAACCAGAGTCCCTAAGTGTTGGCCTGCACTTCAGAGAAGTAGATGCCAAATAAGAGTGGTCCCAGGACTAAACCCTGAAGTACTCCACTTGTCACTTGTCTGGAGCTGGATTTGGAGTCGGCTACTTTTACAGTTTGTGTTCTGTCAGTAAGCCAGTTGGCAACCCATCGAGTGATGTAGGGATTTATGCCCAGCTTAGTAAGTTTATCTATGATTCCAGAGTGGGGGATGATGTCAAAGGCCTTTGCGAGGTCCAGATAGGCTGTGTGAACTGCCTTACCCTCATCCACTGCTCTGGAGACTGATTCGAAGAAGTCAATCAGGTTCAGGAGACACGATTGGCCCTTTACGAACCCAAACTGGGTGGGGTCCAGTGTTTGAAGGTTGCCAATGTCTTTGTTTATAAGTTCCAGGATAATACGTTCCATGGCCTTGCAGATCAGGCTCATCAGACTGATGGGACGGTAGTTCCCAGGATCCAAGTTTGATCCCCCCTTGTGGAGTGGAATAACTGTAGCTGTGCGCCACTCAGTGGGCACGAAGCCTGAGGTGAGGCTATGATTAAACATGACACTTAGGTGAGGTGCCAGTTCATTTTGTAGTTCATGTAGTACACAGCCCGGGATGTCATCTGGTCCCATGGATGCTGTATTCTTAGCTTTGGAGAGTGCGGTTTTTACCTGTGTGGCCGTGATTACCGGAATTTGGCAAGCTTTTGGTATTGAGATGGGCCCTTTAGGGGGTGAGAGGGGGTGGAGTTGGCACTAAATCAATCTGCCAGGATATTGGCAATGTCCTTGGCATCAGTATATTTAATGCCATTCTGTTGTAGCTCAGAGCAGATCTGAGAATTGCCATTTAGATTCTTGACATAGCTATAGAATGCCTTGTGGTTGTCTTTGAAATCTTTGGCAATTTTATTTTCATAACTAGCTTTGGAGGATTTTATGAGGGATCTCAGCTTCTTAGTGAGGCTGGTAAGGGAGTTTTGTGCATCCTGGGATTTTCCTCTTTTCTGCAACAGTTTCTTCCTTCTGTTGTATAGTTTGTTTATGACAGGGGACCACCAGATTGGCTTCCTTTTTTTGGAGGAGAGCATCTTGGTTCTATTTGGGATGGCACGACTCATGCACGAGTGGATGTGCTTGTACAGTGCTTTAGTGTAGGATTCGGCAGTCGAACTTTCAGTTCCCATCTGCATGGGTGTCATGAAGTTTGTCACTTCTGACTTAAGTAGCATGAAGTTGGCCTTGGAGAAGTTTTTTATGGATGTTTCCTTACTGGGGGTGGGGGTGGGGTGGGATGTGGATGTCAAAGGTGATTAGTTTACAGTCAGACCTAACCAATGAGGGGGTGACCACTGGTGTGGAGTATCGATTTCCCATGTTGGTAATGACCAGGTCAAGGATATTGGAGCCCCTGGTGAACTATGGATTAGCTGATCCAGGGTATTGGAATTTATGAATTCCAAGAACCATTGGGCAAAGGTGATGGTACACAAGTAATTTTCCCAGTTAATGGCAGGGTAGTTGCAATCACCCAGTATTAGGGTGTTTGGTTGTATCTTAATATTTTTCAGTATGTTTAGATAGGTGTAGTGAGAATCTTGGGGCATGGTGGAGGATCTGTAGCAAGCTACAATTTGGATTGCAGTCTTACCTAGTGTTAGTTGCACCTGGAGAATTTCAGATGCATTGTGTTGAGCAACTAGCCTGGAGGTATGAATATCCTTGGTGAATATGGACACCCCTAAACCTTTAGTGTTTTGGTCCTGGTTTGGTGCCGAAAAGTGTGGTAAGAGTTGTAGCCTGGTATTGCAGGGGTGCTCTCTGGAGCCTTAAACCAGGTCTCAGTTACTGCACAGATATCAATGTTCTCCATTTTTAGGAGTGCCTTGAGAGAGTGCATTTTGAGAGTTAGACTTCTAGCATTAAGTAGCATTATCTTCAGATTTTGCATACTTATACCTGTTTCGGTGGTGGTTTTGTCCTTTGAGCCTTGCCTAAAAAGGCACTATAGGGGTGGCAAGACCCTTAGCCAGTAACCTGAATCCCAGGGGCAACAGGTGCAGACCATTTCTGGCAAAGCATCGTGGTTTGTCAAACATGTTGTC
Source organism: Protopterus annectens (assembly GCF_019279795.1). Taxonomy (NCBI): domain Eukaryota; kingdom Metazoa; phylum Chordata; order Ceratodontiformes; family Protopteridae; genus Protopterus; species Protopterus annectens. Next base: position 204,704,786 of record NC_056732.1, on the reverse strand, counting down.
CCAGGCAAACAGATACTAAATCCCCTTTGAATGACACCAGAAGCTTAGCCAATTGTTGAAGTCAATCATTTTGTCCTTATACTGTGGTATCATTCTGTGCGAAGACAGGATGCTACTCAGGGCTAGGGTCATACCTGCCTGGGTCACATGATCTGAGAGCTCTTCCATGTCTCTTTTCATGTAGTCCAGGGAGGTACATCTCAAGTCATTCACTCCAACATGGACAATGACAGAGTCGTATTTGTACTTGTTATGGAGTGACTTGAGTTCATGCATTATGTGGTGGATCTTGGCACCTGACAGGCAGCTGACTGTAATTTTCTCCTTGTTCAGCCTGGTGAGTGGGACATCAGTGTGCCTGACTATAGAGTCACCTATGACTAAAGTGTTGGGTATGTTGTCTTGCCTTAGGGGCTGTTGTTGGGTGTCACACTGTTGTCGTGAGCTATGTGATACTTTGGTTGTGATTGATGTTTGTTTGTGTTTCAGCTTCGGAAGTCCTTGTTGCTTGGGCAGATTAATATTAAGGGCCTCCACATATGCGTGTTTAGTGTTGCTATGTGTGGGTGTTGGTGGTGAGGGTTTTGAAGGACTATGTGTTGCTTGAGGTGTAGTGTGGGTGTTAATCTTCTCCTCTTGATTGTCTAGCACAATCTTGGCTGGAGAGAGCTTTGCTTCCAGTTTGGCTATGTAAGTGCATCTCTCGCAGGTTGTAGTGCTGGGTGGTAGGAGAAGAGGGTTGTCTGTGTACATGAGGCAATTGCTGCATTGCCCCAGTGTGCCCAGATTCACCAGGTGGACAGAAGAAATCACCGGAAGCTGACCCTTAGATGTGCCTGGTTAGGTGCTTGTTTTTTTTTCCCTTACCTTGGCAAGGTACTTTGCAATTATAGGCTGTTTCATAGTTTCATAGTTTCATAGTTTTATAGTTTCATAGTAGTGTACTAGGCTATCTGCCTGGGGGCATTTATAAGCCTAGCCAACAGTGATGTGGCTTCCGCCACCCCGTATTATATAGTTGCGCCTCTCTAGTAGTGACACATGTGGGACCCCATTATTTAGTAAACTATACCTCTGTCTAGTAGTGACACTGAGGTGACTCCCGGGGTAAACTTGCGATCTCCCATCCATGCATCGAGATTTTTCTTGAACAGTGCCAATGAAGGGCTCTGTCTCACATGAACTGGGATTTTGTTCCAGAGTATGGGTAACCTCTGTGTTATGAATCTATCCCTCCAGCATGTCCTATTCATATTTGTGCAGAGGTTGAAATCTTTAGCTCTCGTGGTTCTGGTGGATTTGGATTTTTTGAGATGGAGCATGTCCATCAGTTCTTGGTTGGACATGGCCCTATATGTTAGGCACAAATCACCTCTGAGCAGGTGGTATGCTACTGAATAGAGCTGGAGTTTCTTTAATCTAGCTGGATAAGGCACATGTTTGAGACCTATGATCCTCTTGGTGAGGTACTTCTGGGGTCTTTCCAGTTGTTGCATGTGCCGGGTGAGATACATCCCAAATGGAGCATTATATTCAATCATGGGCCTGACAAGGGAGGAATATAGAGGTACAATGACCTCCTTTGATCTGGATGAGAATCCCTTCATGATGAGATGGGCAAGGTAGAATGTCTTTCTGACCACTTTGGCAACATGGTTGTCAAAGGAGAGGTCACTATCGACTTGAGTCCCCAGGTCTCTGATTACTTCTTCCGTATTCAGTGGGTTATTGTCTACATGATAATTTGTGGGTACTTTGTTTTTCCCAAAGGGATGACTATACATTTTTGGCGTTAAGTTTGAGGCCATGATTCCGCACCAGTTGTCCGTTTCAGTGAGACCTTTCTGTAGGATGTGTGTGTCAGCAGGTGAATCAACTATGGCACCCAGTTTGCAGTCATCTGCAAACTTTGTCAGCCATAATCCTCCCATATTTGCTTTCACATCTGAGAAGTAAATGCCGAATAAGAGTGGTCCCAAGACTGAGCCCTGTGGGACACCACTCGTGACTGGTTTTGAGTCTGACATGGCTCCAGCAATTTTGACCTTATGGGTTCTGTTTTTCAGCCAGTTTGCTACCCATCTTGTGACATATGGATTTACATTTAGGCTGCTGAGCTTGTCTATGATGCCAGAGTGTGGTATCATGTCAAAGGCTTTAGCCAAGTCCAAGTAGGCAGTGTGGACAGCCTTGCCCTCGTCGATGGCACTAGTGACTGTCTCGAAGAAGTCAACCAGGTTTAAGAGGCAGGATCTGCCTTTTACAAAACCAAAATGGGTGGGATCAAGGGTCTGCAGATCCCCAATGTCGCCATTTATGAGTTCCATGATGATTCTTTCCATAGCCTTGCAGACCAGGCTGGTCAGACTTATGGGGCGGTAGTTACCAGGGTCAGTAGAATTTCCCCCTTTGTGGAGTGGGACCACTGTTGCTGTGCGCCAGTGTTCAGGTACATATCCTGTAGTGAGGCTAAGATTGAATAGCGTTCTTAGGTGCGGGTTTATTTCATCTTGAAGTTCACGTAACACGCAACCGGGGATACCATCGGGTCCCATAGATGCTGTGTTTTTTGCTTTGTTGAATGCTGATTTCACCTGTATGTCTGTGATGACAGGTAGGTTACATTCAGCAGGGATAATTACTTCATCTTTAGGGGGTGAGAGAGGGGAGAAATTTGCACTGAACCTATCTGCCAGAATATTGGCAATGTCGGTAGGGTCAGTGAATTTTTTGTCGTTGTGTACTAACTCAGAGCATATCTGAGAATTTCCTCCCAAGGTTCTGACATAATTGAAGAAGGCCTTGTGATTGTCTTTGGTATCCTTGGCAATCTTTTTCTCAAAGTTTGCTTTAGATGTTTTTATGAGAGAACGTAGTTTTTTACTTGTGCTGATCAGGGAAGCCTTTCCTTTGTGGGATTTGGCTTTGTCCTGCAGTAGCTTCCTTCTTTTGTTGTACAGTTTGTTTATAGCCGGGGTCCACCAAACCGGGCGTTTTCCCTTGGTGGAGAGGGTCTTGGTTTTAGTTGGGATTGCTTGATCCACGCATTCTTGGAGATGTCCGTAGAAGGCTTTTGTGAAGGATTCAGCATTTTGGGATGTGGTTTCCATTAACCCAGTAGGCTTAAAGGATATCATTTCTGACTTAAGGAGCGCAAAGTCAGCTTTTGAAAAGTTTTTCACTGTAGTCTTTTGTTCTGGGGGTGGGGGTGGGATATGTACATCCAACGTGATCAGTTTATGAACAGATCTTACTAGTGAGGGGTTTATATCCGGTGCGGAGCATTTGGACCCCATGTTTGTGATAATCAGGTCAAGTATATTATCTCTCCTCGTAGGAGAAGTGACCAGTTGCTCCATAGCATTTGAGTTAATGAATTCCAGGAATCTTTGGGCTAGGGTGTTAGGGCTAGAATAGTGGGCCCAGTCTATGTTGGGGTAGTTGAAGTCACCCAATATGATGGTGTTTGGTGTGACATTCATATCCTCCAGTGTTTTCAGGAATGCTTGATGGGATTCCTGGGATTGGGAGGGTGTTCTATAACATGCGACCAGTTGTATGGCAGTTTTGCCTATGGTGAGTAAAACTTGTATGGTTTCTGATGCTTCATGGGTAGCCACCAATCGAGAGGTGTAGGTGTCCTTTATGAAAATGGACACTCCCCCTCCCTTTGTGGTTCGGCCTGGAACTTGAGGCCGAAACGCATGATATGAGGTATAGCCTGGTAGTGCTGGAGTGCTCTCAGGAGCCCTGAACCAGGTTTCAGTTACTGCACAGACATCGATGTTCTCCAAACTGAGAAGTGCTTCGAGTGCCTGCATCTTGAGATTTAGACTTCTGGCGTTGAGCAGCATTACCCTTAATTTTTTTCCATTTTTGTTTTTTATGGAGGTTGATTTGTCTTTTGAGCATTGCCTAAAAAAGGCACTATGGGGGTGGCAAGAGCCTTGGCCAGTATCCGGAAGCCCAGTGGTGACAGGTGCAAGCCATCCCTTGTGAAGCAACGTGGCCTATCCAGCATGTCATCCCAGGCTGACAGACATTGGATCCCCCTAGAATGACACCAGTGATTAAGCCAATTGTTAAAACTGATCATTTTGTCTTTGTATTGAGGCATCATTCTTGGTGAAGGCAGGATGCTGCTCAGGGTCAGGGTCATACCAGTCTGGGCTACATAATCGGAGAGCTCCTCAATGTCTCTTTTCATGTAGTCCAGGGAGGTACGTCTCAGGTCATTCACACCAGCATGGACAATGACTGCATCATACTTGTACTTGTTTTGGAGTGACCTGAGTGCATGTGTAATGTGGCGGATCCTTGCTCCCGATAGGTAGCTCACCGTTACCCTCTCCTTATTCAGCCTGGTAAGTGGAACGTCGGTGTGTCTGACTATAGAGTCACCTATTACTAATGTCTCTGGCATAGTGTTTTGCCTTAGGGGCTGTGATTGTGTGACACACCTGTTGCTTGAGGTATGTGTTGTAGGTGTTGCGTTTTGTGGGGGTGTATTTCTGGGTGTCTGCTTTGGAGGCCTCTGTTGTTTTGGTAAGTTTTTTATAAGAGCCTCCGAGTATGTCTTTGTGTTCTTATGTGTTTGGTTTGTAGTAGTGGTGGTTTTATGTGTGACCGGTTTTGCTTCGGGTGTGGGTACCTTCTCCTCCTGTCTGGTCTTGCCACTCCTGAGTTGAGAGAGTTCAGCCTCCAGTCTGGCTATATAGTTGCATCTCTCACAAGTATATGTGTTAGTAGGAAGGAGGAGAGGGTTGTCTGTGTACATGAGACAATTGTAACATTGTCTTAAGATTCCCAGATTAACCAGCTGAACAAGAGAGGATGCTAGTGGTCTACCACTCGACATACTAGAATATTATAAGGAGTGCTGTGCCTTTAAGGGAAGTGGGTATTCACAGGGGGTAGTGGATGCCTGTAGTGCTTACTTTAGGATAAGAGTGCTTATTTTATTATGAGTGCTTGCTAAGGATAGAAGTTCCGAAAACAAGTGCTAATATATACAGCTAAATAGACTGAGTAGAGCTTCTAAAGGAAAAATTGAAGAGCAGACTTGGCGGAGCCAGAAATAGTTTAAACATGTATAACCACTGCTGCGCTATGCGCCCAACCACGCAAAAACGCCCTGAGGCGGATTTTTATACAGGGAACTTGAAAAGAGCTAGAAATGGTCCAAAGCAACCAATGATTTACAGCTCAAGTGCTGAGGTCACTTCCCCCAGGGACAGATAGGCTGCTCAAGGCTCCCCACTCCCACTGGTGAGCTCAGAAACTTCCTTCTATCCAAGTAAGGCAATGGCCAACACAGGAACTACACACAGCCCAGAATACAGCAAAGCCTGTATACTGGTCTTAACTAGTCGAGCAAAGGCGGGAAAACAAGGAGTATTTTTTTTGTTTTTTGTTTTTTCAGGAAAGCACACAGAAATGCAGTTAAGCAAACAGTAAAATCGATTTACACAGGCTAGCACACTTTAGTGGGCAGCCTCAGCAGTTAAATTAACAAAAAAACAGTATTAATCGACCAGAGTCGACCAAAATGCTACTTTTAAGTGTTTAGTGCCTACGATTAATTTCTCCTTATTAACAAGGAAATTTGAGTGCTTGTATCAGTTTAAGGCTTCCTAGTGCTTTCCAGCAGGTTTTAGAGCAAGTGCTAGTCACAGGAACTCCAACCAGAAAGAGACAGGGATCAATGCAGTCTGCTCCTACTCTCACCAGGATCAGAATATAAGCACAGATTCCAAGCTGTCACATATAAAGCAGTTATTAAGCTTTCTGGTGATAAGCATTCTCCAGGAAATAAATTAATTGCACCCCTTCTCTCACCAGGAGAAAACAGAAGCACTAATCTCAAGATGACTACTGAGAGGCAGAATGTGGGCTCTCAAATAACTGGTGGTCTTGTGTGCACTAGAGGAATTAGATGTGAAAGTAGGTAACTTAAGTTTTACCTGTCTAAAAAGTTAAGTTTTACTGGAGAGTCGCTATTTTTAAAACAGCAAGATAGATTGAAAGGGGATGGTCACTTTTGTATTCTGGTACTATAGAATACAGTAGGATGGCCAATAAATTTAAATAGTTGAAGCGGAGTGATTTCACAAAATGTTAATTTTGTGCTTACTCACACAAGCCAGTAAAAACAGAGAGGAAATGAAATATATGGTCAAATTAACATAAGGGGCAGGCAACTAGAAATACAGTGGTGTTTAAGAACACAATAGTAACTAGGTGGGAGTGTGGGAAAAATTATTTCTGCCTAACTCACAAGAAACAGAGCTGTGGTCTCTTTTCAAGTTTTAATATGCAATTAAAAGCAGAATACAAGTAAAACATGAGGTAAAGCAAACAATTCACAGTATTCAAACTAGAAAAAGGCAATAAAGTAATATAAAATATAACAAATAAAAAGCAAACTAACCTTTCCCTCACAGCAAAGTGTAGCAGAGTCTGGGTGAGCCTTTCTAGTAAAGCCTACTTACCTAATTGACTGCAGTTGCGCACACCTCTAATTTTAGCCGCGGAAGTAATTATTCTTTCTTGTTTATAACTTGTAGTCTGTAAACAGTAGTTACTTTCTGCAATAATTTGTAATGTCATGGCTGCAAGCCAGAATAAAGTTAAATGCAAAGTTGATGTGGAAAATAGACAATTTCATGACTACTGTCTTAAGTAAAAATGCCAGTCACCTGTACCTATTGTTAACTCGTAACGACTTACTATGCTTTGAGGTGGCCCGCAGATGTATTAAGAATTCGTGTAGTGGCCCTCCCCACAAAAAGGTTGTGCACCACTGGTCTAGAATGTCCAAGTTGATGTCTATGAATAAACAAACTGGACAAATTAAACACAACAGATTACATATACATATTTACAAAATCTTATACAAAACAGTTTCACTCCACAAAAAGGGTAATAAATTGTGCTAGTAACACCCAGGCAACTTCAGATACTGAAATTAAACTGGAATATATTGAAAAAAGAACTATACACACTGGTCCCAGACAAAGCACAGGGAGGAGACAGCACTGACAGAGCCTCAGTTAATTAATCAATGGGGCGGCGAAAGCTGACACACTCTGGCTAGGCTTATAAATGCCCTCAGACAGATAGCCTAGTACCTACCCATGAACCTATGAACCTATAAGTAATAATGACCTGAGAACACTTCAGCATGAACTAGAAGTACCATTATATCTATTATTTGCTAGGTCATGAAGACTGGAGACATGTACTTGTTAAATCCTTCTTTAAGGGAAAGGGGAATAGGGCAGACCCAGAGTCATATAGACCCATACATTTACTTTCTTGTTGTGGAAAAACAATGGTAAAGGTTATTTTGGATAAATTATTCAGACTTGGAAAGACTGTGGCTTAAAATTATATCTCAACATATGTTGGAAATGTATCTTAACCACCTGTAGTGTGATGTTCTATAATAATAATATAATAACAGCTACAAATGAAAAAGTGTGCTGTGATGTCATTTATATAGACTTAACTTTAGCTTCTGAGAAGGGCATACACAAAACAGGAATCAATAAATCAGAACAAGTAGGTATTTATGTAATCTTGTCATGATGGCTAACTGCATGGCTTTCAAATAGGACATGGCAAATATCATACACAATTGGACAGATGAAATTCTAGGTTACAGCCAGGGCTTTCCATGGGTTTCTATCCTAGAATCTTACTTGTTTAGGTTTTATCTTTCAGATGTATCATTTCATCTAAGGTGTTCTACAGTCTGTATGCAGATGACTTGAAAATCGGTAAACTGATTACCTCTTTTGCAAACAGGGTATGTCTCCAAAAGAACTTGACTAAATTAAACATTTGGGCACAGGATAGTAATTTGTTCATAAATACAACAAAAACTAAGCATATAAGACTTGGGAGACATAGACTGAAGGGTGAATATTAAACATGGCACACTGTAATTGGAAGTGTAGATTCATTTAATGACGTGGGCATACAGGTAGATCCAGCTTTGAGTTTTTCTAATCATATCAACCAATTGGTTAATGGTATTTATAAAATTACAGGTTGTATACAAAAAAAATTTTAATTCTAGGAAATCAGAAATGATAAAATTATTGTTCTTAAGTTACATTAGACTGAAGCTAAAGTATGGAATAATAATAATATAAAAACCTCATAAGAAACTAAGCATGAGTAAATTAGAAAGCGTACAGTGGAAATATACCACAGGTATCCATGGATATGAAAGTGTACGTTATTATGATGTTGACGTGTGCAGTCACCAAGACATGGTTCAAAGGTGCAGAAAGCACCCCGGCCATGCATGGCTACAATGCCTTCCATATGTTCAGACCACAAACTGAGCAGGAAAGAACAAAAGGAGGAGGTGTATCCATCTTCAATAAAGATAACTACACCTTGAGACTGGTCAAACAGTATGACTCTCTTGAGCTACTCCATGTCCAATTAACTACAGGCAAAGCCCATTACCACATCATAGCTCACTATAGGTCCCCCACCATGAATCAGGAAAAGCATACCACATGCCTGGACTTACTGTAGTCACTTGCCATACAGTCTAACACCTTACACATGGGTGATTTTAATTATCCTACCTTCAACTGGGAATCATACATGAGCACAAACATGCTGACTCTAAGGTTCTTGGACTCTGTCAAATGCTCTGGAACAGCTAGTCAGCACACCCATGAGAGGCCCAAATGTCCTGGACACAGTACTCACTAACATGAGAGAGCACTGAACCCCCCCCCCCCCGCCCCACTGAGTGATATCCTCCATGGTAAGATCGGACTATAAATCAGTCTCATTCAATGTAATTATAAGACCAGATACCCCATCAAGCTCAAAAATGCCTACGAAGTTTTCAAAAACAAATGAACTCCTACTAAGTGATGGTATAAGAAGTTTCAAAGCCTACTCAAATGCAGATAACATGTACTCCTATGCAGAGGTGTGCACCATTGCCTTATATAACCACTTAAGCAGTTGTATAGAATCAGTTCTATCTGTCTGGATTAAAACCAGGTCTTGCTGAAAACAAACCACCTAGGTGGACCCCTAATATAAACAGGCTATACAAGAGAAAGAAACTAATGTCCAAAAACAAGAGGGAATTGGCTCAGCAGGGGAAGAAATCTCTCTCTAGCTTGAGCAAACAAATTAGAGATTTTGTCAAGTCCTCCAAAGCTAATTATGAAGCAAAAATAGCCTCCCTAGCTAAGGATAATCACAAGGCATTCCTTAACTATGTCTAAAATCTAAAAAGGAATACTCAGCTATGTGGTGAACTGGTTGTGAATGGCACCACCCATACTCAACTGGAGGTAATAGCCAGCCTGCTATCTGACAGATATGGAGCAAACCACCCCCCTGTCCCCTGTCCCCTCCAGTCATCCCCCAAAATATACCTGCCACCATTCCTCAGCCTATTGTCTCAAGAGAGGAGGTCATCTTGGCAGTCTTCAAGGCCAAAAACACAGCATCAATAGGACCAGACAGCATTCCAGGTTGCCTTTTCAACAACGTAAAACATGACCTAGTAGACCCACGTTGATCCCTGTTTAACCAAAACCTGTGAACTGGCTATGTTCCAGTAGAATGGAGGACAGCAAGAGTAATCCCTCTGCACAAAGGGGGACCATCAACCGACCCTGGGAATTATAGGCCCATAAGCTTGACTAGCCTCATCTGCAAAGCCATAGAAAGAATCATTATGGACCTTATTAACAAGGATACAGGTAATCTCCAAACTCTGGACCCAACCCAGTTCAGATTCATTAAAGGTTGGTTGCCTGTTAAATATGGTTGACTTCTTCGAGAAAGTCACCAAGACCCTGGATGAGGGAAAGACCATACCACCTATCTTGACCTAGCCAAGGTATTTGACACAATTTCCCACTCAGGTATTTTCAGAAACTCTCCCAGTTGGGAATTAACTCTTAGATTACCAGATGGGTAGCCAACTGCCTCACTGACAGGACACATGTTGTCAAAGTGGGTGACTTCACCTCTAGCAAAAGACTAATCACCAGTGGCATACCACAGGGTTCTGTGCTGGGCCCCTTACTGTTTGGAATTTATTATTAAGAAGTCCATGCAAACTTGGATGGCCTATGGCTGACCATGTTCTCCGATGATTGCAAACTGGGAGCAATCACTGAGTCCCCCAATGATGTTAATGTACGGCAGACAGGGTTAACTCAGACAAATGACTGTTGCCAAAGCCACAGATTAAAGCTAAATGCAAAAAATACATTATTATTCCCTCTGGGAAAGCTGACATCCCTGATAATAACATTATAGACTGCATACCCCCAAGTGAAAACCCAGTGGTATGTGATCTGGGCAATCAGGTTGATAGTAATCTGAACTTTGACCACCATGTATCCACAGTAGTAAGGATATCCATCTATGTAGCACATCTTATAAGTAAAGGCATCACATCTAGATATAAGGATGTTATAATTCCATTATACTCAGCCCTCATCAGACCAATAATTGAGTAGAATGTTCCTTTTTGTATGTACCTCACCCTCCTGCAACAACTGGAGAGACAACATGTTTCTCACAAAGAAATTACAGTGTACCCAAAACAAGTCTTATGCAGAAAGACTGAAAGCCCTGTCACTGCAGTCTGTCTCCTACAGGATGCTAAGGGGTGACTTGTGCCTGGATTACAAGACAGTTTCTGACCTGGCCCTGATGTAAATGCTACACATTCGTGAATTATACAGAACTCTGCTATTTCTGTCATGAGGTATTTGTCTTCCAGTGTCTGCTGCTCTGACATGAACAAGTCATGCTGGCGAGACAGATACATCTCCCAGAGACTGCCACTTCTCTGGAACAAGCTTCCCGTTCACGTGAAACAGAGCTCTTCCCTGACACTCTTCAAATGCAAACTAGATCAATGGATGGGTGAATGCAAATTCACTCCTGGGGTGGTGCCCATGTCCCTCCTGGACGGAGAAAGTTGGTATTAACTACCATAGACCCTTACCTCTGCAAACTTTACTCACCTAACCACCAACAACTGGGGCAGCCCAGGATAAATATAGCTAGGCTTGTAAGGGCTCTAGTGCCATTAGCCTAGTAACCCTCTATGAGCATACGAACCTATGAAAGATTACAATATCTGAACTTATAAAGTGTCTCATACAGATATTTAAGATGAGACCTTATTCAGTATGTAGGACATTTAAAATCACTATCTCTGGGAATGCATGGGGTTATCAAAAAGAGTAGTAGAGAATCATCAGACACCCTAAGTAAGAAGCACAACACGAAAATCACAGTATGGCCAAAATAAATGTTTTATTCCAAATTAAGTAAAACACTCTAGTGCCTCAGCCTAACATGAACCTTCAACAAGTGATTTCATAGTTAACAAACCCTTCCCTTTCCAGCAAATAGAGGGCTCACAACAGCGACTGTGGAGAAATAACAAAAGGACAAAATGGTATTGACTTTGTTGAAAGTAATACAAATATAATCTTGAATTTATCCAGTTATGTGCTGGATGATAATTTGTGTGCAGTTTTACAATGTGGTTTAAAGTTTATGCCCACAGTGTTGCCAAGGTTACATTGTTTTAAAGTTAAATTTTTTTAAAGTGATTCGAAAAATGCATTTATGGTATTATTTTAATGTTTATAAGAATGTACAGAATGGATACTTGTATGATGGAAATATATGTGATACTACTGTTGAAAGTGTTGATGAAGATAGTGTAATAAATGATTCATCGGACGATTCTTTTGTTTCATGTAATAGTGATGAAAATGCTTATTGTCCTATAGATACCTTAGATTTAAGCATTGTAAGTCAATTTATGCCACCATTTATTCATGAAGGAAAAAAAATATCAGTCTATGGAAGAATTTGAAATAGAGATGCTATTTAAAAGATTTGAGAAGAAAAATGTTGATTATAATTTAACAAAAAATGAATGGTTAGCGCTTAAGAAATTTTCTAAACAGAAGGAACTTGTTATAAAACCCTCAGATAAGGGAAATAAAATAGTAGTTATGCATTATTTACAATATATCAAAATGTGTTATGATTTATTACAAGAAGATCAAGTTTATGAGGTGGTTACGAAATCTAAAGTTTAGGAAGCTAAAGAAAAATGTTGTCATTCAGCTTTTCCCGGTTAGGGGTCGCCACAGCAGAACTCCGGTCTGCTAATGATTGGCAGTAGATTTTTCACGGTGCTGAGTTGCTAGCTCGACTCCCAACCTTCAACGGAGGCATGCCCATTCATGCATGTCTTTCAAAACGCCACTTGACATGCGGGGAGGACATGCAGACTCCACACAGAAGGCACTCCCCGCACACTAGCTGAGAATCGAATGGGAGAACCTCTTGCTGTGAGGCAACAACGCTACTGCTGCACCACCGTGGAATTTATATGTGTCTAATTAAGAAAGGGTTAAGGTTAGGTTATTGGACCGAACAGGATGTGGAGAAAAAGCTATCTTGTGAAAAAACAGAAATGGCATATTTCTATTGTCTACCTAAGGTGCATAAAAACTCAGTCAATCCACCTGGGAGACCTATTGCTTCTGCAAGGAAGTATTTTTTACACAATATAGGAATGGTTTTGCGTAAATGTTTGTTAAAGGAAGTCATCCGTCTCCTTTCTTATATTAAAGACTCATTTGATTTTCTTGAAAAAATAAAAAATATCAAATGGAAAAGTGGAATGTACTAGGTAACGGTAGATGTGAAGAGCCTATACACAAATATCAAACATGTTTATGGTATGGAAGCACTCAGTTTTTATTTAGGTGATGATCCATTAGCACATTATGTAATGGAACTTAAAAAATTTAGTTTAGAAAAAAAATGTTTTTGTTTTGAGGATAAAGTTTATCACCAGTTACAAGGCACAGCAATGTGCTCTGAATTTGCACCGATGTATGCAAATTTATTCATGGGCATGTTTGAAACAGAATATATTTATACAAATATGTTTTATAGGCAATATGTCAAGTTATACTATAAATTTATAGATGACTTGGTCTTCTTATGTGAAGGTGGGATAGAATTTGTTCAACAGTTTGTAACAGAGTTGCAATTTAATAGATTTCACATACAGTTTGATGGTTTACAATATGGAAATAACATTCCGTTTTTTTATATAATGTTAGAAGGGGTACCTGGAAAGGAAATAAATACTAGTTTATATAGAAAGTTTGATGTGGTTAATCAGTTTATGTTGGGCAATAGTTGTCACCCTGAACATACTTTAGAGGCATTGCCATATGGTGAATTCTTGAGAATTTCTAGAATATGTAATAATAATTATGGTTTTGAAACAGAGCTATCACGTACAGTGGATATGTTCAAAAAAACAAAGTATGATATAGAATTGGTAGAGAAAAGTGTTGAAATAATAAGAAACAAAAGATATGGAGGAAGTAATAATGTAGTAGATTGTATCACTATATATATAGAGAAGAATAATATAAGTGAAAACAGTTTTTTTGTTGTAATAACATATAGTAGTTTTGGTAATATAAAACAAATCATTGTGTATTATTGGACATTTTTGAGAAGGTTTCAGGAATTACTAGGGTTAGAAGAACAGAACCCTATGTTTTCTTACAAGAGAGGTAGGAATTTAAAAGACATGTTAGTTTATACTAAATTTCAAAGACCTAATAACATGTTATTACATCAAATTCAACCTAGTGGGACAACACCATGCGGCAATTGTATTGGATGTAAATATATTGTACAGACTTTTCCAAAAATCAATAATATTAGATTTGAAGTTACGGGAGACTATCATTGTTTAACAGAAAGGGTGGTGTATGCAATTAAATGTAGTTGTGATAAGTATTATATAGGGCAAACAAAGAGAATGTTCAAAATGAGACTGTTAGAACATTTAAGGGACATTAGGTTAGGAAAAATAGAGTCTCTTAGCCCAGCATTTTAAACTGTATCATAATAGTGATTCTGTAGGTTTGACACCGACCATTTTACAACAGGTACAAGAAGAAGGAAATAATGATTATATAAGAAATATGTTGTTATATAAGGACACTTTTTATTTTGAAGTATATTACTTTGATTCCACAGGGTCAGAATTCAGACAGTTGTTGGAAATGTGTCATTAATGTGTTATATTATGTGTTTCTTTAAATATATTGTTTAAATACATAATTGTTAAATTATTTTATTGTTTAATTGGCAACTGTTGGAGTACAGAGGAAAGGGTATGTTAACTTTGAAATCACTCCTTGAAGGCTTATGTTAAGTCAAGGTGCTAGAGTGTTTTATTTAATTTGGAATAAAACCTTTATTTTGGCCATACTGTGATGTTCATGTTGTACTTCTAAGATTTTGATCAGTGTTGTTTAGAAACCTAAGTAAGAAATTATATAGGAATGAGAGATGTGCTAATTTGTTCTCTGAGAGAATAGCTGATGCATGAAATAGACTATCAAAATATATTAAAGCAAGCACTAGTTTAAATATTTTTAAGAACAACTTGGACACGTATTATGGGAATGATGGCTTTGGTATATTGTCATGCAAGAAGTGCATTATTGTCCAGGCATGAACTATTTGTATGTATGTATGCATGCATTAATCACAAGCAGCTCTATGTCTAGTGAGCACAGAACTAATGGCTGGTGGAGTCCCAGTAAGTCCTTTATGCAGAGTGGACCCATACCACATAAGACCTGTTATGTTAATATTAATGCATTGTATTCTACTTGTAACATCGCATCAACCAGTGCAGTTTGGGCAGCAAAAGGAATAATAGTGAGTAACAGCTGCATGAATTATACTGCAACATTGTGAGAGATGACTCATGTGAGAAGTATCCAGTCCAAAGAAAAGGGCATTGTTTGAAATCAGCCCTCACAGGCAGGTACAATGGTGGGCATGGACAAAGATGTGCCAGGTAAGCTGCACACCTCCTGGATAGTGCACTTTGTTGGCAGAAATGACATGCTGAATATCGATTGTTCTTATGTTAATGTGAGAAGCATCAGAATGACTGATTCTACTGGTGCTGTATGTGGATGAAATGAAAACATCATAAGGGGAAGGAGATTACCTTCCAAATGTCTTACAGCTGTAAATTACTTAAAACAGCTGCATGATACCAAATCTCAACCACAGCACTGCACTAGTTAGATGGATAATGTGAGGCATCTGGGAGGAGACGTGCAGCCTGACCACACTATCTTCATGTATCATATGGAAGGTAATTATGAACACCTGCATGGACATGGCTGTTACATTATCTGCAAAAGATGCAACGTCAATTAAAGAGTGCCACCCCTCTGCCATTGACAAAGACATTTGTCGATTATGTTGTGCTGGACATGCTACTGATCAGAATACATGAGGAACTCTGCTGTTGCTGTCATGAGGTAGTGGTCTGCCAGCGTCTGCTGCTCTCCATCAATGACAGCTGTCTTAACACGGTAACCACAGTGTATTAGTTAATGAACAGCACATTCGCAATGATGCCACTGTTTCCAGTTTCTATTCATTACGTGGTACATGGAGCTATTGTGTCCACAAACAGGATGCTATGTAGTGGTCCATTATGATGCTGCCGCCTACTATGCTGTAATTATTACCTTATGTGTAGGCAGAAGACTGGACCATGTCTTTCTGGCCTAACATAACTATCTTAAATTTTGGGCCTATGTTGAATGAAGTCTGCTAGTTTACATTCCCTGACATTCACCAGAGGTATTGCTGTTTTTTATCTTTGGTAGACAATTTGATGATGTGTGCAGCACACTGACCAGTTCAATATTTATGGGAAAGACAACAAGATCACCATCCAAGTGCATTGCTTACCCCTCCAACATTCCTGTCCTTGTAGCACATACCAGTTGCTTGCTGGATGGTGCATGAAAATCATTGTGGTGGTTGATTAAGGAATCCTATGTATGTGGTCAGTTAAAATGTACCTACTACATGAAGATTAACATGCATGCGTGGTATTCCTCAATGAAGCACTCTTTCCACCAACAGATGAAAGAGAGCTGAGAAGTGGTATAGACATGTGGCCAAGATGCATTAGCAGACTCAAGTACATCAGGGCACAAACCCCAGGATTCAATAACGTCTTTTTTCCATGCAGGAATAGTGCAGCCGCTCCTGCACAGAATATAGCCACCGAGCGATCCAGTAAACAAGCCTGGGGACGTGAACGAGCCTGGCAGCACTATTCCCACACAGACACCATGGAATAATGCTAACTACCTCATTTGCTGATGAAAACCATGCAAATGATGTGAATTAGTGATTCAGTAAGCAGTCAGGCATGCATGCGGGAATAGTGAGAGATGCAGAAATGTATTCAGTTACTAGCCGAATACATTTCTGCAAAAATCAAAATGAAGACATGACAGATCAAAGTAAAACATATATTATAATCCTTAGGCATGCCAATGGCCAAATATATTGGCATGGAAAAATGTTGCAAAATTATAAAAATCAAAAGGTTTTTTTTGGGCTGATATCGGCCATTTAAGCATAGGGCAGCAGAGCTCAAATGGGATTGTGACGAAAATAAAAAAAATGTGAAAAGGCAATTTTAAGTGAAATCTGCATTTTGCCATTGTAGTCTATAGCATGCAGAATCAAAACAATAGCAGGGAACAGTGGTTGTAAAGGGGAAAAGCTCTGGTGTAGTGCTGTAACTAGGGCCTAAGGCAGTGGGGTATGTTAATGAGGGAAATTTACTGAATCACAAAAAGGAGACAAGTGCCAAACTGCACCTAACTATGTAGGAGCTATAAGGCAGTCTTGTAAGCAAGAGAAGCAGCTGGCATGAAAAGGGGGTATGTCATGTTTGGTGTAAGCACACTGGAGCTCCACGGCTCACATTTGAGCTTAGCTAAGCACAGCTAAGCAAGGGAGTGTGTCTGAGGATATATTATCTTATTCCATGAAATGAACAGCATGTTCGTGTCCAGGGGAGGGCTGTTTCTCATTGTTTACCTTAGCTAAATGGGTTTGCATGGCATGCACCGGATCTAAAAAAAAAAAACAAAATAGCAGGACTGTTTACATTTGGGCACTGGGTTTGCGCTGCACGCCTCAGGGCTTAAAAGGGAAGGAAATAGGAAGGTAAACACGAAAAAAATGGCAAATAGCAGAATAAAAGCAATCAAGTACAAATAAAATAGCAAGCAGGTGGAATGTATCATAGCCAGCCAATCATACAGGCAGCACAACAGTATAAACTGTGCAAACACCTTTCAGTCTGGTTTTCCCACAAACCTTGCACCATTGGTGTACACAGGCAGGGGAACTAAATGTTCAGGGCTGCCATTGCTTTGATCTATCAGTATGTGCTAAAGGGTGAGGGTGGTGGAGAGGATAATGCTGACAACCGCCCCATACTGAGGAGGAGGAGGAAAAGAGTGTTCAGACCCTGGGTATCCTACCAGGGGCTACATGAGCAGGAGATAGAGCGCTACAGGGTGGACAGAGACATACTTTAGCAAATCTTCGAGCTGTGCGGGCCTAACTCAGACCCAGAGCCAACAGAGGGGAACCCATCCCAGTGAATACCAAGGTATGTGTAGCCTTAAGAATACTAGCTGCAGGTACTTTCCAAAGACCTACTGGGGACATGATGGGGGTCTCACAGGCATCTGCATCCAGGGTACTGCACCATTTCCTGGATGCTATGCTAGCATATGCCAGTGAGCACATTTATTTCCCCAACACCTGTGAGGAGAGGACCAGCAATATGAGTCTTTTCCATTGTGTAGCAGAATACCTGGAGGAACTGGGTGCGATAGACTGCACACACATCCACATCAAAGCACCACCCAGTGAACAGGGTAGGGTCTGCATAAACCGCAAGGGCTTCCCCTCCATCAACTGCCAGGTCTTGTGCAATGCCCCTTTCTTATGAATGGGTGTTCTGGCAGCTCTGGAAGCTATCACAACTTCCACATCTGGCATTCATCATGGCTGTACCAGGCATTTGCTAGTGGAGACATCTCATATGGCCATCTGGTGGGGGATGCTGGCTATGCACTGGAGCTGTGGATGATGACACCCATCAGAAAAGCACGCACACCCAATCAACAATGCCATAATGAGGCACGCACACAAACCAGGATCATTATAGAGCATGTGTTTGGGATACTCAAGTCACGGTTCTGCTGCCTTGACATACCTCGTGGAGCCTTGCAGTACTCTCCAGCCACATGTGTACACATGTTCATAGTATGTGCCATGCTACAAAATATGATCCTGGGGAAACAGCTGCAGCAGGAATGGCATGGGGAAGGGCCACACAGCCCCCCACAATTGCCAAGGTCCCCACAGGCACAGAGAGACTTGGAAAAGGAAGCCCCTGCACCTGCTCCAGTAGGCAGACGGAGGCATGCCTAGTATGCCCAGGCCTTGGCAAAGAGGCAATGCATAGTGCACACACTGACTCTGTTGGGACCCAGGGACTTAACACCCCTCTCCAACTCTCACACACAGTGAAATGGATACCACACACATCACACTACCTATAGCTTACCCTTTACAAGCAATGTAGTGTGTGCATCTGACAGAGCCAGCCCTCGCCCACTGTCCCCAAAACTGCGACAGGCACAAGGTAAGTCAGTCTTCTAAACAATAAATAAATGGACTAGTATGTTCTGGTAGCATATCTATGGTATCGCTGCATGCATGCAAGGGAATGGGGTGGCCTACTGGGGTAGCAGGAGAAAACTGACAGCTATGTAGGACACCAGGAAATGTCTGCCCAATACTGGCTTCCCCACACTATGTAGTATTATCCAAGGTGACATATCCCACTGCAGTATATGCGGGGGGGCAAACTAAGGGGGTCATAGGTCACATGCATGGATGTCAATGTGGGGATGCCATACTCACCCCTCAGACTCACACAGACATCAGCCATAGGAAAACCATAAAGGAATGTCTGGCAAAGGCCCAGAAATGGCAACAATGATGGAATACCCCCCTACAGACTTACACAGTGATATCACAGTAGTCCTTGCAGTTGCAGTAAGGCTCTGAAGAGTAAGAAGTCTAAAAATCAATTGCATGCCATTACAATCTAACCTGTGGTCTCTAGTGATATGTCTCTATTCTCCAGAACAGGGCACAATACTATGCTAAATGGAACCAAAATGTAAAGCCAATATCAGCACAGTATGTGCAAATGTGTACCATTGACAGGTGTGCTCCCCTCACACCCATATTCCCATAGAAATGCAGTAACATGTAAGTGTGTAGGGTAATAGCAGTAGAGCACACATTGTCATGGCTGTCCCAATCAACAGGATAACTTGTTGCATGTCTACAATATGCAGAGGTCAATGAGCTATGCATATGTGTGGGAAATACTGTCAGGATGTAGCCAGCAACTTCTCACAACTGTTGTGTCCTAGTGGCCTAGGTACAGAACAGGGGCATGTTCCACGAACTGCAGTGCCAACTATTTTGCATGTCAGCTACACTTACAGTGGGAGTTGTACCCACTGTCCAGATGTCAATATCCAGTACTGTCAGAAAGCTGGACAGGTCATGTACAGGAGGCCACACATATGAACAGTACACAGGTTGGAGTAACTTACACAGTGCCTACCATACCTCCCAACTGTACAGACAGTTTGCACAATGTACAGAGGTTTGCGTCATATTTGTGGTGTCTTTATTTTGAAATAGTGGTTGCCTGGAAAATCACTGGCAAACCACGAAAGTCTAAAGTCAGAAAATAATGAAGGATTGTAGCATCTCAGACTTCATACCCTATAGAAAACACATGCTAATGTAAAATATGTTACTGTATCACCCTTCTAGGTTTGTAAGGCCAATACTGTTAGGCCTTTGTTACCCAATTACTCATGGCTTTGTCCAGATGTCTGGCTCATATATGTAAAGAAGCATGGTGCCTAGTAGCACAGCAGTGCATTCTGTCACTTACCATTGTCACCCCTGTGGGGGGGGTCCATTGCCTGGAAGCCTGAGAACATATGAGTGACAGAATGCACTGCCTTGCTACAGATGGCCTGCATTACTCTCAAATGGCCTACAGCCTCTGGCAAAGGCCCATGCCTCACCCATAGTTCCTTTCTAGGAAATTTCATGAGGTCCATACTACCAACATAACACAGTCAACAAAATGCAAATGAAAGGCCATGCCGCTAAATGCTAGTAGCATACCTCTCAACCCTGTAGAGCAATAAATCTGGACAAAGCCATACATAATGGTGGGATAAATACCCAACTATAGGGACACTTTTGATATATTGCTCTCATGATGTTAGAAACTTGATAGAATAACAAAGGGGAGTGTGTAGTAGCATGGATGTCATGAAGGGTGTGAAGTCTGAAACTCTAATGTTCTGTCATAATTCCCTAACTGCAACCCTGAGTGATTTGCAACAAACTTGCTATAAAGCCACAATGTTAAGTGAAACTGACTAGATATATGAGGCGTGAATCTGGATAATCTGTACAGCTGAGAGATATGGCCACACCAGGATATGATCTTTCAGGTTAGAAGAAAAATGCACAACCAGGAGATCCCCAGTCAGTATATCACCAAAGTGCTTTTACATAGTGTTTTTACCTTTTACACATCTTCATTAGTCAATCATCTGCAGTCACACCTCCCATCTGGCTGGATTGTGCAAGAATGTCTAGCCTTTCCCTCATAATATTGGTCTGTGCATCATCTATCTTGTATTTCTCTGGTAAATAACTGTGATGATCCAATTATATCTGTCAGTAGGTAATGACACAATACAGTACTGTGTCAGACATTACATATATCAGAAAATGTCTGCTAAAACAAACCCTGTAACTCAAGCAACTCATACATTAATAAGAGCAATAGTTACAGTAGCCCCCTATGCTTGGCCCATTGTTTCCCCATATTGGCAGCCTATCTCCAGATATCTTGCACAAACAGGTTGAAAGGTATAGCTATAGCACACAACACCCCAGACTGGAGTACAACTATCCCTGGAATGGATTCCCACACTTACTATAGAAGGTCATACTGAGCATGCTCCTATACTTAGAGAAGTAAAGCCCATGTCTGAAACCACAGTGGACTATATATATTTATATATATATATATATATATATATATATATATATATATATATATATATATATATATATATATCTGTATTGTGCATATGTCTTTGCATACACACAGCTATGTAAACCTGTCTCCACACACACCCATCAGACAGAATTACCAACAGCCAGCTGTAGGTGGCCCATATGTGGTATATTTGCATCTATTGCATGTGATACACACACACACACACACACACACACACACACACACACACACACACACACACACATATATATATATATATATGGGCAACATATTACAATATGTCAAGCATACACACACATAGACATGGGGAAGAGAGAGACAGACAGTGATAAAGTGAGACACACAGGGGTACACACACAGAGAGTGAGTCATACACAGGGATACCCTGAATGGCATAGAATGATGTCCTGCTGCAGACATTTGCATACCAGTTGTAACCACTGGCACGTGTTTGCATGAAGATAAGATTCATTGTCTGATGGTACTCAGGTAGGGGGGTTGTAATATCACATTACCTATTTTGTGTGTGTGTGTGTGTGTGTGTGTGTGTGTGTGTGTGTGTGTGTGTGTGTGTGTGTGTGTGTGTGTGTAGGTCTAAGTATATGATGCCTTACCCACCCAGTACAATTCCCATTTCCCTACTTTACAAGACCTGCTGATGTCATTCACCTTAGAAGTACCCTAAGCTCTACAGTGTATTTGATAACTGTGTGACACTATAATTCAAATAACTACATAGGTAAGGGTTCTACTCACAGTCCTGGAATATGTAACTGTGGTTGTGTGTGTGGGTAGGAATAAGTGCTTTAGTCCATTTCCACCCAGTACACCTCCCATTGCTCTACTTCACAACAACTGCTGATGTCATTCAATGTAGAAGTACCGTTGGACTGGCCTTTGCTCTATAAACTCTGTGGTGGTGCGATAACTGCATAACACTATAGTACAAATAACTATTTAGGTAAAGGTTCTAATCTCAGTCCTGGAAAATATAAAAGTGTGTGTGTTTGTAGTTTAAAGATTTTGAACCCATTCACACCCAGTACACTTCCCATTGCCCTACTTTAGCAGTCCTGCAGATGTCAGTCACCTTAGAAGTAGCTTTGGGCAGCCCACAGCCCTACAAGCTCTGTGGCACATGCGATAATTGTGTAACACTATAGTACAAATAACTAGTTAGGCAAGGATTCTAATCTCAGTCCTAGCAAATGTAAAAGTGTTTATGTGTGTGTGTGCTTGTAGGTTAAAGATTTTGAGCCCATTCACACCCAGTACACTTCCCATTGTCCTACTTTAGCAGTCCTGCAGATGCCAGTCACCTTAGAAGTACCTTTTGTCAGCCTATAGCCCTACAAGCTCTGTGGCAAGTGCGATATTTGCATAACACTATAATACAAATAACTAGTTAGGCAGGGGTTCTAATCTCAGTCCTGGCAAATGTAAAAGTGTTTGTAGGTTAAAAATTTTGAGCTTATTCAGACCCAGTACACTTCCCATTGCCCTACTTTAGCAGTCCTTCAAATGTCAGTCATCTTAGAAGTACCTTTGGTCAGCCTACAGCACTGCAAGCTCTGTGGGGCAAGCGATAATTGCATAACACTATAGTGCAAATAACTACTTAGGCAGTGGTTCTAATCTCAGTCCTGGAAAAGGAGTGTGTGAGTGTATTTGTGTGTGTATACGTGTAGGTTACAGCATTTTGTGGCCTTTCACATCCAGTACAACTCCCATTGTTATACTTTACAAGGGCTGGCGATGTTCCTCACCTTAGAAGTACCTTGGGACACCCTTCACCCTATAAGCTCTGTGGCGCATGTGATAAATGCATAACACTGTATTAGCAATAACTAGATAGGTAGGGGTTCTAATCTCAGTACTGGCAAATGTGTGTGTTTGTGTGTGTTTGGGTGTGTTTGGGTGTAAACCATATCCATTGGGGGTGGGTTTGCAAGTTTTTGTTGTGGTCCACCCAGTACATATCCTAATGTCCACTTTACAAGGCCCACTGTTGTCATCCATTGCAGAGGTAGCTATAGACACTCTGCAGCCCTATAAGCTCTGTGCCATGTGCAATAACTATGTAACAGTATGGAATAAATAACACGATTAGTGGGGCTTCTAATCCTTAGATACCATTCTGCACTCAGGAATCATAGACAAACACAATGCGACATCAACCCCTATATCACTAGGTGGGTTGCAAACTAGCTCACAGATAGAACCCACTGTGTGAAAGCAGCGCACTCCATGTCAGACTGCCACTTAGACATAAGTGGAGTCTCACAGGGTTTAATCCTTGGTCCCCTTTTGTTCAGTATCTATGCCTCTGAAGTTCAGCCCAACATGACGCCACTCTGACAGACAATGTTCACAGATGACTGCAAGGTGGGTGCTATTATTACCTCCCCACGTGATGTTGACATCCTGCAGAAAGGCCTCACTGAGACCTACGACTGGTATCAGAACCCTGGGTTTAAGCCCAATGGCAGAAAATGTGCTGCCATCCCCTTTGGGAACAACTTGGTTCCCATGAATCACCACATTGATGGTAGTCCACTGAACACTGAAGTCATTTTAAGATAACTGGGAACAAAGGTTGAAAACGAGTTCTCTGTTGACAACCACAGTGCCACTGTGGTTAGAAAGTCCTTCATTACTAAGGGTATTGCATCCAGGAAGTAAGAGGTCATTGTCTCCCTTTACTCTCCTCTCATTAGGCCAGTCATCGAGTACAATGGCCAATGGTGTTTGGAGTGGTGTTCTATGAATGGGCCATGCAGAGGTGGTGTGTGTGTGTGTGTGTGTGTGTGTGTGTGTGTGTCTTTAGGTGACCTGGCTGTGATGGTGATGTGTGTGTGCTTGTATGCACATAGTCATGCCATGTGGCTGCCCTACACAGGGATATGATGGACAGCTGTGGACCGTACATGGCACGGAGTACAGTTCACCATCTCTGGCCATGGACATGTGAACTCATCCTCCCAAGGGTCTCACTGGCAACACCAGACCCAAGGCCAGATGCAGTACTACTCCCCGATGGTGACTGCTGTCTGCTGGATCCATGTCCCGGATGGGACTGGCCAGGACCACATGCTCATGGCCTGCTCCATTGTGGTGTGCACAGCACCTGCCCTTTGTTAGTGTTAGTGGTACTGCCACTACCGGAGTGTGAAAGCACACAGCCACATAGACTCTTAGCTGATGTTGGTGCTGACCTACATCCATGTGGCTTATGCCCATCTCCCACCACATGCTACAGCACAGACATTCCATGGATGAGGATTGCCAAGGTCTCACCCCACCATCTATTCATGACTTCAGTATTTTGCCATGTGGCCTCAACAAGATCAAGTATGTCAACACGTAAGCCAGGAAGAGTTGCATCCAAGACCCTGAGTATTTGTCTGGTGTTGCTTTCACTACACACCTGTGCATCCATGACAGCTTGAAACATCCATCTGGTGACACCTGCTGTGGCACTTATGACAGCGACTTGATAGACAGTATTCCTCCTTTAAGCACCCCTGTCCATCTTGCCTGTGTGGGACCTCACTTGCTTTCTGGCTATGGCTAGTGTCTACACTCACAATTGCCATAGTCACCACACTAGCCTGTTCTATGCCACCACCTGCCAACTGTCCATTATTTGTGGCTGCTGGGGATGGGGCATGTGTGGGTATTGTGACTGTGTGTGGAGACATTGTGAATAACTCTGGGATTCCAACTGATGGCACAGATTCAGCCCCTGACAACCCCACCTGTGCCTCTGTAGGACCACCATCATTGTCAGAGTTTGCAGAGACACTGACATCATATTCTGAGTGGCAGAGACCGTGACCACCATGTCCACCTGTGAGGGGAAGACAACATATGTAAATTAATACCTGCACTATGAGGTTTGCTGGTACACACACATACGTGCGCGCGCACACACACACACACACACACACACACACACACACACACACACACACACACACACACACACACACACGCATGCACACATTGACACACACACACAGACACATACAGGTGAGGTGGCACAAAGGCATTACACAGACCTCACAATAGCCAGCTGGTGGCATTCACTACACATAGTTAGACCACAACATACACACTCTGGACAGGCCCTCAACATCATGCAGTGCAGCCCTTTCCACTTAATGTTACTACTGATATACACCTCTGAGATATGCGAGTAGTGTTAGTAGGTGATGGGACTTCCCCCAGCACACACTGCACCCATGTACACATTATAACTGTTCACCTATATAGCACAGTGCCAACTCCTACAGAACATACCTATCAACTGTACATAGGTTTGCTGAATGTCTAGATGTGTGGCTCATATTTTTGGTCTGTTCCTCATAAATCCTGTGATTGTCTGACACATTGCTGGGATGATCTGAGGATTAGTGTTACTAATTAATAACATAATTTGAGTTGCAGACTTCAAATCCTGCAGTAAATGTATGTTAAAACAAATCCTGTTACTCTAACAACTTTCTAAGCTCACACTGGATATAATAAGTATACACACCCCTGTTAACATGCCAGGTTTTTGTGATATATAACATGAGACCCCAGAAATCATGTCATAATTTTTCCCATCTTTAATGTGACCTATAACCTGTGCAATCCAATTGAAGAACATACACATTGGTTAGGGGTAACATATAGTAAATGAAATATGTACAATAGGCTGGTTGTATGAATGTGCACACCTTTAAACAAATACTTTTCTAAAGCACATTTTGATTTAGTTACAGCATACAGTCCTCTTGGGAAGGAGTCTATCAGCATGGCACAACTTGACTTGGCAATATTTGCACACTCTCCCTTGCAAAAGTCCTCCAACCCTGTCAGATTGTGAGGGCATCTCTTGTGCACACCCCTCTGCAGGTCACCCCACAGATTTTCTATTGGATGTAGGTGTGGGCTCTGGCTGGGACATTCCAAAATGGTGAATGTCTTCTGGTGAGGTTCAACCTTGGTCTCATTAGACCATAACACATTTTCCCACATGCTTTGGGAGACTCAATGTATTGTTTTGCAGAATTTAAATAGGCATGGATGTTGTTCTGTGTGAGAAAAGTCTTCCATTTTCCAACCCTACCCCATAGGCAAGACATGTGGAGAATACGGGAGATTGTTGTCACATGTAGTACACAACCAGTACTTGCCAGAGATTCCTGCAACTCCTTTAGTGTTGCTGTAAGTCTCCTGCCAGCCTCCCTGACCAGTTTTGGTCTTGTCATCAAATTTGGAGGAACATCCACTTCTTTGCAATGTCACTGTTCTCCCATATTTTCTCCACCTTTTGATGGCTGCCTTCACCAAGTTCCATGGTATATGCAGTGCAGTGGAAATGTTTTTGTACCCTTGTCCATGCTGATACCTTTCAACAATGAGAGCCCTTTGATGCTTTGTAAGCTCTCTGTGAACCATGGCTGTTGCTGTAGCAGGCAACTGAATAAATGTCAGGAAAAGCCTAGTGGGACAGCTGACCATTATTTGTTGTTAATCAAAGAGTCTCTGTAATTGATGGCAGGTGTGTACCCAAGAAGACGTAATGCTGTAATTAAATCAAAAGCTGCTTCAACATGTATTAGTTTCAGACTGTGCACATTTATACATCTAGCTTATTGTACGTTTATTTTTCATACTTGTTCCCCTAACAGATTTGTTTGTTTTTCAATTGAATTGTACAGGTTATAGGTCACACTAAAGGTGGGAAGAGTTGTGAAATGTTTTATTGTGGTCTCATTTTTGTATATCACAAATACTTGGCATTTTAACAGGGGTGTGTACACTTTTTATATGCTCTGTATGAGAGTACTTTTAAAATGTGTCCCCAGTTTTGTCCCTTTGTCCCCCCCAATTTGTCAGTCTTTGTCCAGATTTCTTGCACTGACAGGTTGTGAGATATGCTACAAATATGTTACATCTCCTGCAAATAGGAACCTGTGATGACCACTTTGATGCAATGCAGTTAACCCCACCACAAGTGAGCATGCACATATAGCAATATGCCTAAGAGTAACAGTTGTGTGCATGGCAAAATGCATGACTTTAACATGCCTGGGGTATTGGTGAACCACAACAGGACAATGCCATACTCACTTCAGGCTGCTGTCCCACATCCAGAACAGAGGTACCTATGTAGTTTTTGGAGAGAGGTATTGTCAGCAGACTCACATGTGGCATTGGTGCAAGATGGATGCTACTTTTCTGCACATGTAAAGTACAAGCTCTGAAACTATGCAATTTGCTGTCCTTCACCATAGATGTACACTTGTGTGCATTACAAAACCAAACCCATAAATATAGTTTGACCTGACATATGCATCTAGATACTTTATGGAAGCCAGTATGACTGCTATGGTATTCAATTGATGTGCACTGGGGCCTTACCTGGATGCTCCTTGCCTTTTGTCTGGGTGCCACCCACCTCCACAACTTGTGTGTGTTGACTTTGCTGGCTTGTGGTGGCTTCTCCAAGGTTGGCAAGGAGCTCCTCCATTGGTGTAAGTGGGGCCTGCGTAGCAGGACCCCCACCTGTGGTGGTATGGTCCCTGGCCACGGCAGCAGCCCTTTGCTGGGCATGGCGTATCAGGTCAGTCACGTGATGCCTGACCTGATCGTATGTGCATTCATGGTGGCCCAAGTTTTTTACTCTGTGGACAAGGTCGTCCCACAGGGTGGTCCGCTCCTGCAGATTCTGTTGGCTATGGCCAAACATCACCCCATGGTGCTGGATTATCATATCGGTAATGACCACAGTTTCAGCTGCAGTGTATGCTGGGTGTCTTGCATGCTCCATTTCACCTGGAAGAAATAAACAAGGAAACATATTACAGGACCTCATACATTGGTCAAAATTATTTACATAGCCTGCACATCAATTTTAACTAGCATTAACCACCACTTACGACCAGATCATACCCCTGTCATCTATCAGCACAGTATGAGCTTGCATTGCACTCCTGGACCTGATGTGTCATGTTCCCCCCCAGTGAGGGCAAATAAATTGTATAATCCATCATTCATCATTCACCTTTGTGTAGAGGGATGACAGTGGCCGTCTTCCTTGTAGATGGGATGTTAATGGTGCTTAGGCTTTGCTTGTGTACAGTGTATAATGGAGCTGGAAGCATATGCTTGAGTTCATGTAGGATGCAGAGAGGGATGTTATCAGGTTCCATGGAGACTTACTTCTGTTGCCTTTGATTAGTCATTATGGACCTGATCCCTGATGATGAAGGGAGGGGTGCTATGCATATCCACCTATACTGATGGTGGGTCAGGAGGGTGATATTTTTCTTTAACCTGTATACAGCGGGTTGGCTATAGCTATGCTGTGTATGTATGTAGTGTGATTGACAACCAGTACAGGGTGGGTTGGGTTGTTGCCTCTGAGATTGAAGACATATGTGAATACGGCCTTGTGATTGGCCTTGGTGGATATGTCCAATTTGTACTCATAGTTAGCCTTACAGTAATTCACCTGTGACCTTATATGCTTGTTCAGACACAGGCTGACTTGCTTCCAAGTTGGTGCCTGCTCCTACTTGGCCCTGTACAGCCAATATAGTGACCGATTATGTGCTGTCCAGCAAATGGGATTACTCTACGAGTCAGGTATTGCTAAGTCCATACAGCTATATAGGTGCTGATAGAGCTGTTTGTTGTAGGCATGGACACAAGGTCATAACACAGTTGGACACCTCTCCATTTTCAACCTGATAATCATGCTTATTCTAGTACCCATGTCTGTGTCAGGGCAATGCAACAACGAGTAGCTGTAGAAATTTATGTCTGTTGGATGCACACAAACTAAGATTGCACACATATACAACATGTACAGCTTATTTACCTGATGTTTTGCATCTCATGTCTGTTGTTTTGAGGCTTCCAGCTACACCTACTCATACATACATGTGCACAGGTAATACCTGATATACATTTCTGTTCTATGTCAGTATGGCACACTGTATTTACACTCTTGCTGCTCAGTCATACCTCTCAACCTGTTAGAGCAGGGCAGCTGGAGGACAACACACATACATGGGGGGCAATGGCCCAAAATTAGTGACACTTTATTAGTTTTGCTGTAACACACAAGTCAGTTGATATCACAGTAGGCTTTGCATTCACAGAAATACCCTGGAGGATGTCTGACACTCATATGTATGCTATTATGTTCTAAAGTCAGTCTTCACAGATTTGCTAATGATTTGCCAGACATAACATAACTCTATGAGGAAATGAAGCACACATATGGTCAGTGTGCATAACACTGGACAGTTCAATGGTTTGAGCTCAGTATATCACATGCAGTTCAACAGACACATCTGTGACGGTTTACTATGCACATACCCTGTATAGGTGTTCTAGATTTGTGAGGCAAACAGGTGTATCATAGTTGTATTCACAAGTAATATATGGATATTTACAACATCCCACTAGCTGGTCTAGCAGTGTCACAGTCAGTATTGTTCAACAAGACACTCCAGTAGGAGTCATATATGAGCCGTCCTTTCCAGGGTGTGACTCAGGGGCCTGAGCTGTGATGTATGTCACTGCAGCCAGATCCAGATGCTATGGACATAGATGCTGATCAGCAATATATCAGTACAGCATGTCTTGTTGAGACATATTTGTTTAACATCCTACTTCCCATTATTGCATACCCCCTACTGCATTCTACTACATGCTTACTTGTTTGACATACATTTTTTTCCAAGTATTGTTGGTTTCTGTTTCTGTTTCTGTCTCTGTCTCTCTCCCCCTCTCTGTCTACACATGTAGAGATATAGACCTGTTTTGCATAGGCAGCAGCTTGCCTTTTGTAGTTAATGCTCATGAGCAGGTGATGGTCTGTGCACCAACTGATGTCCCCCCACTTGCTAATTGCATGCAGAATTGCTGTGTTATTTCTATAACCAATGGCATGGCCACACACCCCTATAATTCAGTACTTCATGTGGGCATTGCCCCTTTTCCTTGCCTGTGAGGTGGATATCATGGAGGTGTGTGGACAACAGCATCACAGAGGGTAGTTGGAAATACATCTTACAACAAAAAATATGGAGACAGCCCATCAAAATGGGGGAGAAGGTTCCAGACTTAGGGACAGAATGTAAGTATTGCTGTTATACAGTTGGATTAATGCTAGTTTAACAGGGTTTGTGTGGACACGGATTTTCTGTGTGATTTTAACTCTGACAGTGTTGTGTGGTCACCATAACTCTCAACTGTAGGGCTATCTGCAGAATGGCCAGAGGTTTGACTCTTATGTTTGGTCTGTTCCTCGGACAGTTTTTGTCCTTTACAAATAAGTAGCATACTCTGGGGACTGCAGTCAGTAACTGCTGACATCCATTTGTGTTTCTGATTTCATATCTCTCAGAAAATATATGTTACAACATGTAACACCAACAACTTTTTCAATTTATAATAGCAATATTTTAAATATGCCCCTGTTCATGGGCCTCTGTCCCCCAATTATGTCAGGCTTTGTCCAGATGTCATGTAGTAAGGGGTTGATAGTTATGGTATATCATTATTTAGTGCCTCCATTCATGATATAATCCCAGTGATGTAGCAGAATGCCAGACATGTTATGAGGAAGAGGCCATATATATGAGGACAAAGTTGAGAGGTCTGTGTATGTCTAGCGATTGTTAACAGACTATCAGGATTGTGTATCAGTGTAGTATGTAAATGTTAGTTGGGCTGTGTAGGCAGGGGGGTAGATATAAGTGTCATGGCTCCTTTTCTATCTGACTGTGCATGCTGCTCCAGTTTATTGTGGTCCATCAGCTGTATATGTTTGTAGGGGCAGACTGAGACATGTCCCATACCACCTCAGGAGTCCTACTACACTATGACTTGGGGCATTATATGTATGGGGTAGTGTGTGAGTGGCAAACATGATATTTTGTTTGCACAGTCATTATACTTTAGTGTTCATTTGGCTTACCAGTATGTCATTGTGACTGGTGAAATTGGTTATGGCTATGCACTTTCACACCAGTGTCTGTTTTTCACTACTGTTACATTCCTGTAGTGCCTGATATATTTGCAAATGCATGAGTAATTCCCCATAGCATAGTGTTGTGTCAGTCTGACTGTAGTTTAGACAGTGCTTGGTGACATGCATAGCAGCTCAGTGTAGTTTCACTAATGTCATGTTATGTCCAGATATGCATAAGATGTCTAGTTGTCTGGCTCATATCTTTGGTCTAGTCCCATAAGTGTTGTGAATTTCTGACAAATCAGTGATATGATGTGAGGATTTAAGTCACTGTCTAATGAGAAGCAACTGAGGCTTGCACTTGTGCTATGTCAGTCAATATATGTTAGAAAGACAGTGCTACTGCAGCAAATGTCTCAGCTTATCTACTCAAGTATTTCAGATATGTCCCTATTTTCATGGCTTTCTCCCTCCACATTGTCAGGCTTGGTCCAGATTCGTTGCACTAAGGGGTTCTCAGCATACTTGTCAACTGGCTGGATTGTTTCTGAATGTCCAGGTTCATTGGTCATATTTTTGGTCTGTTCCACAAATTATTTGTATTTGTCTGGTAAGTCACTGTGATAATCTGAGAATTTATGTCAGTAAATGACATACATTTCAGTTGCAGACCTCATATCCTTCAGAAAATGTCTGTTGAAACAAACCCTGTTGCTCTAGCAACTTTCTATGTTTATAATAGTAGCATTTGAAATACGTCCCTAGTTTTGGCCCATTGTCCCCCCCATTTTGACAGCCTTTGCCCAGATGTTTTGCACTAAGAAGTTGAGAGGTATGTTTCTGAGGTATGACTGCACGACATGTTATGTATATATATATATATATATATATATATATATATATATATATATATATATATATATATATATACATTTTTTTTAATATATTTTTTCATATATATGTATTTCCATACATATATATATATATATATATATATATATATATATATATATACAAAGCCTGAGTGATTCCACAGAGCTTTTTCTCTACTGTTGAATGACTCTACTGCATGATATGTTTGAAAAAGCATCAGAAAGTCCTGCAACTCAAATGGTATAGTGGTACATTGCTCTGACTATAGTGTACAAGTCCTGGGTTTGAGACTTTGCCGCACTGATCATTTTGTTGCTAGGCAGAACAGTGGCTGATGGAGACAGAGTGATTAAAGCAGTTTTAAGTGGCTTTAAGTGGGTTTGCTTGGGTTTGTGTGGCGCTAAGTGATGCCAAGATACCATTAGCCATAGAGATGCTTAATCCATTTTGGCTTTACTTAGCATCATGCAAACCTGCTTACTCCTGCTTATTCCTGCTTACACCGGCACTAATTTCTTTAAAAGAAGAGAGAAAGGGGTGCTAGGAAAGTGATGAAAAAGGGGCACGCAGAGGGAAAAACAATATGAAAGGTAGCTAGGGATCTGCAGAATGGGTGTAGGGAAGGTCCATAGCTGTACATTTCTTATACAGCAACAGCTGTGCATTTGTACAGAATTTGGAGGTGAATTTGGACATGCAAACTCTAGAGAGAGGGGTGAGGACAACAGAAATGTGTTATCAAGCCAATTGGACTGGATTACATACGTCCAGTGGACACATGTGGGAAATGGACAGCTATGTATGGGGCAATATTTTTTATTGGGACAGATGCCCTATTTTTGTTTTTAAGGTGAGAGTGGGATGCTGGGGATGGATTGTAGGTATGTCTGGGGAGGTAGGTTGGGCAGGGAGACAGACAAGACAGAAAAGACAGCAGACAGGGGTGGTGTATGACATGTGGGGGTGAACACCTTGGACAGGGAGGGTGGTTGTCAATCAGAGGCCCATGAGCCCCCATATGGATACAGTGCGACTGACATCCCCACCTGCAGGCAGTCACCACTGCACCTTCACAGCCTTGACAGTTGCTGTGCTGGGGGCTGGACAGGAGGGGCAGCCTGCTCCTCAAAGCGCACCAGGTGGCCCTCCATCTGCTGCACCTGGCCATCCAGCTCAGAGCAGATGACACTGTGCACCATACCCCAGAACTGATGGCGGATGACGGGCTCAACTCCACGCCTGTGTCCAGGTGGTGCACCGCTTGCAGAAGATGCTGGGGTCCAGTGCCAGGAGAGATGGTGCAGGACAGGTGGAGCCACTGGGATTGGCCTTCCCAAACATGCTACGGTGTTGAGGTTTTCCAAGATATATCAGTTAGTCATGAACAAAACATTTCAATATTAGTTTTAACAGCATGCATGGGTGTTCCATTTAACTGAAAACAACAGATGTGAAACAGTTGCATAACAAACAGAATACATGCATAAATGGAACAACAGTAAGCATTGTAACAGCATGCCAGTAATAATGATGGCTACAGGCCACCAACAATGGTATTTGAACAAGGTATGTTAACATGCAACCAATTAAATATATGAACAATAATGGAACACATGTCCCAACATTAGGTTTTGTGAAAACATACTTGTAGTATATGAATAATAATTGGTGATGCAGATGGGGGTGGAGGGAGAGAAGAAAAGTCCATTAACAACTGTATAGGCTTCTATTTTTCACAGCAGTACTGCTCAATACTCTAGAGGTCTGCCTTCACTTTACATCTACCTATGGCCTACCTATAACATGCCCATTTTTGTGGGGTGGACCATGTAGGCGGGCTTCTGTACAATGGTGCCCACATGGCGGGAAACTGTCAGGTTGCTACCAACCTCAGTGCACAAGTCAGCTCACACCTGATTGCATACTCAGTACATTATTACTGTCATACTTAGTGTGAATGACATCTGCCACAGCAAGGGGAATGATGCCTCTCCTGGCAGCATTCAGTTAGCGGAAATGCTTCTTGTACCAGTCAGTAGTTGGGTGACTACCTCTTGGGGATGCTCACATCAGTAGGGGAATGTAAGACAGTGGCCAGCTTGTAAGCATCTGTACACCTGGTCAGCCACAGACCACTGCTTTTGTCCTGTATCTCAAACACATACATCTCAAACAGTAGAGGCCCCCAGACTGATCCTTTGGGTACACCATTGTGGATGAATCTACTACTAGAGGTGGGTTCCACTACTTTGAATGAGTGGGTACTATCATTGGGCCAGTTAACTCCACATCTGGTAACCTACAGGTTGGTGCCTAAATGTGTAGGCATATGTATCCCGTCTGCCTGGGGATTAGTGTGAGAGGATTGGGCTAGGTGAAGGTAGGCATTGTTCAGCATCTTCTGCTCATCCCTGTGTTTGTTAACCATTTCAGAAAGGCTGACCAGGTTTAACAGGCCTGATCTCCCTTTGACAATACCATGGTGTGTGGGCCCAGGCATTTCAATGTTTCTGATGTCCCTGTTCATAATGTCCTTGATATTGCCCTCCATGCCCTTGCAGAGCAGGGTAGTTAGGCTGATGTGCATAATATTGGCTGGGTCAGTGGATTGCTCCGCCTTTGTGTATAAGGATGACAGTGGCTGTACTCTGTGCAGATGGGATGACACCAGTGCTCAGGCTGTGGTTGACTACAGTGCAGAATAGATCTGAGAACCCATGCCTGTGTTCATGTAGGATGCAGCCAGAGATGGCATCAGGCCTATGGAGACATATGTGTGTTGCCTTTGAGAGGACATTATGGACCTGCTTCCTGATGATGAGGGGAGGGGAGCATGTGCTGTACATGCATGTGTGCACCAATGGGGGGACAGGGGGGTAATGTTTACACTTCACCTATCTGCAGTTTGTTGCCTATATCTATGCCATATGTGTATGTGGTGTTATTGACCACCACTGCAGAGCATATTTGTGTGTTGCCTCTGGAATTGCAGACACATGTGGAAGGTCTAGTGATTGGCCTTGGTGGATGTGTCCAATTTGCACTCAAAGACAGCCTTAGGGTACATCACCTGTGACTTTATTTGCTTGAGCAGAGCAAGGTGACATCCAGCAATTGTTTTCATCTATTATGGCATTTGTGTATTGCTGCTGTCCACCACAGGCATTTAACCTACCTTGAGGGAGATGATGTTGTTCTGTCAGGTATTGCTGAGTCCATGCAGCTATGTAGGTGCCTACATAGTATTGTGTTGTAGGCCTGTACACTGCTGCTAGTTCCAACAAATGGCACATTGGCTGTACAACTACTTCTACCTGCTCTGAGGGTATTTATAGTTATTGTGTACAGTTCATTCTGTTTGACACTGTAAAGGGGGAGGGGTGATGACCTGAACAGTGATGGCTATGTGGTCAGATATTACCAAGGAGGATGGCACTATCGGAGTGCTACAGTGGCTACTCATGTTGATTAGGACCAAGTACAGGCTAGTTACACCTGTCATAG
Source organism: Protopterus annectens (assembly GCF_019279795.1). NCBI lineage: Eukaryota > Metazoa > Chordata > Ceratodontiformes > Protopteridae > Protopterus > Protopterus annectens. The sequence goes on along the minus strand of NC_056732.1, from coordinate 204,669,321 downwards.
GAGTGTTGATAGGCCGATCCACTGCATTGCCATTGACAAAGCTGAGGAATCTATGTGCATTCATGTTCAGATGGTATAGGACATGCACACTATGGTTGGATATTTGAAGTCACCAAGGAGCAGGGTAGATGATTGAGTCCTGACAGATTCCAGCAGGTCCTAATAGGTGTGCTGGGTGTCCATAGTCATGGTTGGAGGTCTGTAGCTAGCTATGATTTCAGTAGGTGTTTTTTCAACTGTTAACTGCACTCAGGATGTCACCCATGTGTCATACTGTTTGGCCAGCCTGGATGTGTGTATGTGTATGCTAATGATCAACACTCCAACTTCTGTGGCTTTGCAGGCCTCCATTTGGGGTCTAAACATATGATGAGATGAGTGACTTGGCAAGGTTGGGGTGCTTTCCACAGCTACAAATCAGGTGTCAGTGACTGCACAAATGTCGGCATCATACAGGACAAGATATGTTTAAATTGACATGGGTTTCATGGTATGACACCTAGCTCCTGTTAGAGCAAGGCATCTGCACAAAGGCACACATCAGTGGTGGACAAAGGCCAATAAGTACTGTCACTTTATGGATCTAGCTGAAACACACTTATTTGCCAGCAAAGACAGTGTCACATTCACAGGTCTAGTCTGCAGGATATGGCATGTGACAATCAAATGTATGCTAATATATTATGACTTCAGTCTTTAATGGGTTGCCAGTGATGTGCCAGACAATACACAACTGTCTGAGACATTGACTACAAATATGAGGAAGACATGTGGTCAGTCTGCAAAACTCCAGACAGTTGCTATGTATGAGCTCAGTATATCACATACAGTTCAACACACACATTTGCACCTGTTGTGTAGTATGCACATATCCTATATATGCCTCTTATAGTTGTAAGACATGCATATGTATCAGAGTAGCATTCATAGGTGACATATGGATAATTATAACATCTCAGGTAGCTGGTCTAGCAGTGTCACACTCAGTAATGGACAGCATACATGAGCTGACCTTTGCTGGGGTGATTCAGGGGCCAGAGATGTACTCCATGTCAATGTAGACAGGGTGCCGGACAGCAGCATGTGAGTCCAGCAGGTCTTGTTGCGGCCTAGTGTTTAATGTCCCATTTGACATCATTGCATCCCCCCTTCTGCATTTCATTACAAGCTTACATGACTGACATACCTGTTATACTGCTCAAGAGTTTTCTCTCAACAATGCAAATGGTTAGGTTTGTGTAGTCGCAGTCTGTCTTTGTGTAGATGGGTTGAGACATTTGTTGCATAGACAGCAGCTTGCCTTTTGTAGGTGCTGCTCATGAGCAGGTGATGGCCTGTGGACCAGTCGGTGTCTCCCATTTGCTACTTGCATCCAGAGCATCTGTGTTGTCTTTATATTTGCCAGTGCCATGGCAACACAGTGCTGTAATAACATCCTTCATGTGGGCCTTGCCCCTTTTCCTTGCTTGTGTGGAGGACATTATGGAGGTGTGGTGGCTACAGCTTCACAGACATTAGGTGGGAATACTTCTCAGGACAGGACATGTGGAGATGGGCCAACAGCATGTGGGACAAAACTCCAGAATTGGGTACAGATTGTAATCCAATAGTGCTGTTATACACATAGAGGGTTGCTAGATTAACAGGGTTTGCCTGGACATGCATTTTCTGTGTGACTTGACATCTGACAGTGATATGTCTCTGACATACCTCTCAACTGTCCTGATGTCCACAGACTGCCCAGAGGTTTGCCTGTTATGTTTGGTCTGTTCCTCAGACAGCGTCTGTTTTTATGGAATCAGTAGGATAATTTTAGGATTGTGGTCAGTAACTGTTGACATCCATTGGTGTTTCAGACATTATATCCTTCAGGGATGTTATGTTACAGCAAAGCCTGTGACACCAGCAACTGTTTCATTTTGTAACACCATTATGTGAGATATGTCCCCCTTTCTGGCCCCCAGCCCCCCAAGTATGTCATGCTTTGTCCAGATGTCTTGCAGTAAGAGGTTCAGAGGTATATGATATCATTATTTAGTGACTGCAGTCCAGGTATCATCCCATTGACTTAGCAGACTCCTGGAAGTGGTATGCGGCAGTGGCCATGAATATGGTCTCACACCCTGGACATTCTGTGGAACTCTGTACATATGAGATTTATGTATGTCTGGCCGTTGTGAACAGACTGCCAAGATTGTGTAGCAGTGTTGTGTGTAGATGTTTGTTGGGCTGAGTAGGCAGAGTAACAGATGTGAGTGTCATAGATCCCTTTTCTGTCTGACTGAGCATGCTGCTATGGCGGCTGGTGGTCTATCAGGTGTGTATGTTTGTAGGGGCAGACTGAAAAATGTCCTGTAACACCTCAGGATTCCCAGTACGCTGTGAGATGGGCCAGTATATGTTGGTGTGGTGTGGTGTGTGACTTGCAATCAGGATATGTTTTTTCAAACAGTTGTTCTACTCTAGAGTTCATTTAGGGTACTGGTATGTTGCTCTGCCTGTGGGGCAAATGGTTGTGGGTGGCCATTGTTGCACCACTATCTGCGTTTCCCTACAGTTCCATCCCTGTAGTGCATGATATATTTGGATATACATGGGTAATTGCCCAGAGCTGATTTGGGGTAGTGTCGTGTTGGTCTTACTGTGGTTCAGAAGGTGCTGAATGACATGGTTGGCAGCTGTCATGAGTTTTTCCATTCTGTTACATGACTGCAGTCATACCTCTTCACGGTCCAGATGTATAGACACTATCCAGATGCGTGGCTCTTATGTCTGGTCTGTTGCCCATAACAGTTGTGGGTTTCCGAGAAATCACTGGGATGATGTGAGCATTGACATCAGTAAACAATGACATTCATTTGTGTTTCAAACCTGGAATCTATCTGGAATTGTATGTTAAAGCAAACCATGCCACTCTAGCAGACTTCTACGCATATGACAGCAATAGTTCAAAGATGTCACTATTGTTTGCCCTTTATCCACCCACTTTGTCAGGCTTTTTGCAGATGTCCTGCAGTAAGAGGTTGGTTATCTCTCTCTCTCTCTCTCTCTCTATATATATATATATATATATACATATATATATATATATATATATATATATATATACATATCTCTCTCTCTCTCTCTCTCTCTATATATATATATATATATATATATATATATATATATATATATATATATATATATATATATATATATATATATATATATATATATGAAGGTGCTTGGTATGACATCTGGACAGAGGAAGGATGACAAGGAGACATGGTGGTGGAATGAGGAAGTACAGAAGAGTATTCTTCTTCTTCTTCTTTCGGCATTTCCCGATTAGGGGTCGCCACAGCGGATCACCTATCTGCTCATGATTGCCAGTGGAGTTTTACAGTGTCGAGTTGCCAGCCTGGTGCCCAACCTTCCATAGAAGGCACACACATACACCTAGGGCCAATTTAGAGTGTCTAACCCACCTACTGCATGTCTTTGGGATGTGGGAGGAAACTGGAGCACCCGGAGTAAACCCACGTGACCACAGTGAGGACATACAGACTCCGCACAGAATGCATCCTAGCCGAGAATCGAACCGGAGAACCTCTTGCTGTGAGGTGAAGTACAGGAGAGTATACAGAAAAAGAATTCTTAGAGTATAAGTGGCAAGTGATTTTAGATGCAACAACATCACCTGGTTCAAATGAACACATATCTTTAGGACCAGTATTGAGATTATGAGCTGCTAAAATTTAAATATGTAATCTATGTTAATTTTTTATATAAATATTTTATAACAAACAATTAATTTTAATTTTCAATAAAAGT